>NC_056735.1:956095308-956395308 GCF_019279795.1 Protopterus annectens | reverse complement strand
AGGGTTGTCAGAAGTGTTTGCGACCTCCATGTACATCAGTTCATACTATCTTTTTTGCATGTCTGACACCTGCTTGCTTTACACTGAAATGCTGCTCATTTTTAGAACCATTTCAGTGAACGAAAGTTTCTCCAAAGTAGAGTTTGGGAACATAGTGTCCTCTTCTTCAGATTTCTACCCCATAGGGGAGGAAACCTGAGAACAGTGATGCAAGGAATCCACCGTCAAACCCTAATCTTCCTTCTCTGAAGAAGTATCCCTATGTCTCGTAGGGAGGGAGGGAGGGTAGTGGAAGGAGGTGAAGCATAAATAAAGAACTTTGGGGGAGGGACTTCAGAAAAACTAAAGTCTTAAACAGTTCATGGGGAAAATTCATACTACTCCTTCTGAAGATTGCCGACAGTAGGAGAGGGGAAGGAGAAATATGCATAGTCTTCTGCTTTTTTCCTTTTAGGGAAGAGTAGCTTGCACAAAACAAGAAGGCTACGACCCCTAATGTACCTCAAAGAAGGAACCTGGCACTACCTCTTATACAAGAGCCGAAGAATGCCATCAGATCTCTCTAAAATAATCAGCCTTGGTTCCCCCTTCTTGGCAGTGGCAGTCATCTGATTAATCAGGCTAGACTTGCTAATGGCAGTGCTTTGTGGGCCTCAGACTGGGTCGCAACAAAGGGAATAAAACATCTGGGCAGTCCAAGGACTCATCAAGAGACACCACAGAAAATTCTGGGACTGATCAGGCAACTGAAGAATCAGATACGTCTTTTTAATGTTCTTTTGGGTTGATATGGGACAGCTGGGTGGGAAGTGTTGACATCCATTTTAATGTGTGCAAGTTTCTTAAATCTCTGACTTTGAAGATAAACCTTAAAGAGAAGACAAATGGATCCTGAGTGTCTTACGGAAGTGAAGAATTGGCAAATAAAACAATTTCTATAACTGCAATTGTTTCCAAGACAATAAAGACAAAAGGTATTTGCCTTTTACAGTTGAATTTTCCTTCTCACCTGACATGAAAAAGATTTAATTTTAGTCAGAAATTATGAAAAAGAGGATAATTCCCCAATAGGTACACTGAACTGTCCTAAGTAAAGGGACCTGGCAGAGAACCTACATCTGACAAGACTGACACAGAAACATAGGTTTAGTGTTTGGGCAGGTGGCAAGAAAGTTCTGAGATATTTTGCCATCCTACCACCTAGCCTTGGCATGACTTGGTCATATGTCGCATGTATGACGTAAAAGGAAGACACCTAACCTTTTGTATTATAGCCAGATGTACAGCTATCCCTGGTGGAATACCCCACTTGTTAGTAATAATGCGAACGTGATCATAGGAAGGGCATAAAATGTATAATTTGCATTTTTTCAAGCTGACAAATTTGGTATCAGAATAATTACTGCTGTCTTCTTGTGAAATGAAAGCTAAAAGTAGTACTATTTTCTGTCATTTTTGTATGTTAAGGGAAAATATGTATATATTGCATGTTCTGAAAGGCATGTCCATATCTGAGATCCTCTTGTTCATTTTACCTAAAAGCTATTAAGTAAAACAAAATGAGTGGAATTATCAAGGGTCTTATCTAGAAAATTTGTTGTTTCAGTAAGAGTAGAATTCAGGCCAGAACAGCTTTTGTAAATTGACAGAGTGCAACTTTTACAGTCAGCTGAAAATAAATGAGAAGCTCTAACTTCTCTTCAGAGAAAAACAAACAAAACCTATCAAAAACAAAAATATATAATGTTGGTGCTTTTTCAGACCTAAAATGAATGCTTCCATTTACGCATGATTGTCTTCCTCGGAAGGGAGCTCAATCCAATAATGTTTTGTAGACAGTTATGTCAGTATCAATCCCTGAATGTTTCATGAGTAAATGCTGAACCATTCTGGAGATATAGGCCTGAACATAAGTAGCAAAAATAGCCAAGAAACAGTCCATCAATCTGAGGGCAGACTATCTGAATTTCTCAACAGTTAAGGGGTTAACTATGTCATCATTAATTCTTGCTGTGCTTAGCACTATTTTCAGAATAGTCTTGGAAAAGGGATCTAGTTTATAATGCTTTGTAAATGAATATTCAGTAGACCAAGTTGCTGCCTCTAAAATGCTTCCAGAATCTACCCCAAAGGTAACAGTTGAGAATATCCATCTCAGTACAGTCTGTTTTGATCTGGATTGTCCTTTCTAATCCTCGGTATAGTCTGTTTTGATTAGGATTGTCCTTTCCAAGTCCTGTAATAAGAAAGAAATAGCCAATTGCTTTTCTAAAAGACTTAGTTATGTCAAGATAATATCTGAGTTACTTATAGATGTTCAGAGTATGTAGAATCCTTTCACCCTATTTCTGGGGGTCTGGATAGAACACTGGGACATTAATAGTTTGATTCAAAGTAAATTATGAAACGTCTTTTTTTAAGTATGAAATAACTGTGAATATAAATAAGGGATTTCTTCTTAATAAAAGTCTCTGTATGGAAGACTAGATGGGGTTCATGCACTATGAGAGCTTGTGACTCAGACTTGTTCAAAGGGAAAACAGTTAAACTTTCCAGTACAAAGGTAAGATACCAGGAAGGGGCTGCCCCTTTTAAATAAAACCCCTTAGGAAACTATTTTACCAAAAACAGAGAGGAAAGGGGTGGATCCATGTGCAGACATGCTGAAATGGTCACAAGATGTACCCTGACAGAGGAGTAAGACAGGCCAGTGGAAAAACTCATACAAATATTTGAGAACCAGTGGAACAATTCTAGGCGTTTGGCTGCTGGCAAAGGCTCTTGCCTCCCACACAGTGCCTTTTTAAGGCAAGCTCTCAAAAATAACATTACTGATTTGAAATTAACCAATCTAGATAAAAAATAAGGGCCATGCTACTAAATGCTAGGAGCTTAAACCAAAAACTGCACTCCCTGGAAGCACTTCTGTCACTAGAAGATGTAGATGTCTGTGCAGCCACAGAAACCTGGTTCAAGGCCTCAGACAGTACCCCTGCCTTGCAAGGTTATAATGCCTTCCACACCTTTAGACCGAGAATGAACATATGAAAACCCAGTGAGATGGTGTTTCTATCTATATTAGAGATAAATTCACCTCCTGTCTATGTAGACTAGAAAACTCCATGGAGTTACTTCAGGTCCAGGTTACAGTGAGTAAGACATCCATTCAAGTCACAGCCAGTTATAGATCCACCTCCATGGGTGACAACACTCACGAAGCCTACTTGACCCAACTGGAGACAATCCAAATTTTACCAAGCACACTGGTTATGGGGGATTTCAATTATTCCACCATCAACTGAAAAACCTACGCTAGCCTTAACTCGCCAATGCAAAAGTTCCTTAACTTTTTTAAATCAAATGCTCATGAACAAATTGTCCATAGCCCAACAAGGAGAACAAACATTCTAGATCTGGTCCTCACCAACATGTCAAACAGATGCCCTGTTGCAACTGTCAAACCCTCATTAGTTAAAACTGACCACAAATCAATCACCTTCAAACTGGCACTAACACCAGAACTCACAAAGGGTCAAATCAGACTAAAAAACTTCACCAAGACAAACTATAACCTCCTAGGTAAAGGTATAAATGCATTCCAAGCCCCACCCCAAGCTGGAAGTGGTAACTACATCGAAGCTTACACTAAAGCCCTATACAATCACTTGCATAAGTGTATAAACGCAGCCATACCAGAAAGAATCAAAGCTAGAGCCCCAAGTTAAAACAAGCTGCCATTGTGGATATCAAGTATCAACACACTTTACAATAAACACAAAAAGTTGCTGTCCAAGAAAATAAAGGCAAGGCCCCAACAATGGAAAAGCACCCTCCTCAGCCTCAACAGGCTAATAAGACAACTTGTCAAATCCTCCAAGGGGTCCTTTCTGAGAAACTTAGCAAGTACAGCCAAGGATGTCCATAAGGCTTTTTACAACTACATACGTAACCTAAAGGGTAGGACCCAAGTTTGTGCAGAACTATTGGCCAATGGTATCACACACACTGACCCCATAGGGATAGCAAACCTGCTAGTGGATAGGTTTGGCTAAAATTTCACTACTTTATCCCTTCCTAACTTACAACAAACTTTCCCCCAAACCCCCCCCCCACACCCTACATATCTGAAGAGCTGGTCCTCAAAGCCTTTTCCAAGGCAAAAAAACACAGCCTCTGTGGGACAAGATGGCACCCAGGCTGTCTTCTAAACAGGCTAAAACAATGAACTAGCATCACCACTAAGTACCCTTTTCAATCATAGCCTAACCACAGGCTTTGTTCCTGCAGAATGGAGAACAGCAGCAGTTATTCCCCTCCACAAAGGTGGCATAGCAACAGACCTGGGGAATTACAGATCCATAAGTTTGACCAGCCTCATCTGGAAGGCCATGGAATGTATCATTATGGACCTCATAAAAACATAGGTGACCTCCAAACCCTAGATCCTACCCAATTTGGCTTTGCGAAGGGCAGATCATGCCTGTTAAATCTGGTGGATGCATTTTTTATGCAAGGTTCAAAGGACAAACCCAACACCGTAACAGATACAAGCATGCAAAATCTGAAGGTAATGCTACTCAATGCTAGAAGTCTAAATCTCAAAATGCACTCTCTTGAGGCACTCCTAAAAATGGAGAACATCAATATCTGTGCAGAAACTGAGACCTGGTTCAAGGCTCCAGAGAGTACCCCTGTAATACCATGCTACAACTCTTACCACACAATTCGGCCACCAAACCAAGACCGAAACACTAAAGGTGGAGGAGTGTCCATATTCACCAAGGATATTCACACCTCCAGGCTAGTTGCCCAACACAATGCATCTGAAATTCTCCAGGTGCAACTAACACTAGGTAAGACTGCAGTCCAAACTGTAGCTTGCTACAGATCCCCCACCATGCCCCAAGATTCTCACTACACCTTTCTAAACATACTGGAAAATATTAAGATACAACCAAACACCCTAATATTGGGTGATTTCAACTACCCTGCCATTAACTGGGAAAACTACTCGGGTACCAACACCTTTTCCCAACAGTTCTTGGAATTCATAAATTCCAATGCCCTGGATCAACTAATCCATTGTCCCACCAGGGGCTCCAATATCCTAGATCTGGTCATTACCAACATGAGAGATAGAGGCTCCACACCAGTGGTCACCCCCTCATTGGTCAGGTCTGACCATAACCATACACATCCCACCCCCACCCCCCAGTAAGGAAACCTCCATAAAAAAACTACTCCAAAGCCAACTTCATGCTAGTCTGAAGTGACAAACTTCATGATACCCATCCAGATGGGAGCTGAAAGTTCGACTGCTGAATCTTACACTAAGGCACTGTACGAGCACATCCACTCCTGCATGAATCGTGCCATCCCAAAAAGAACCAAGACACTCTCCTCCAAAAAAGGAAGCCAATCTGGTGGTCCCCTGCCATAAACAAACTATACAACAGAAGGAAGAAGCTGTTGTAGAAAAAAAGAAAAATACCAGGATGCAAAAAACTCCCTCACCAGCCTCAGTAAGAAGATGAGATCCATCATAAAATCCTCCAAAGCTAGTTACGAAATAAAAATTGCCAAAAATTCCAAAGAAAACCACAAGGCATTCTATAGTTATGTCAAGAATCTAAATGGCAATGTTCAGATATGCACTGAGCTACAACAGAATGGCATTAAATATACTGATCCCAAGGATATTGCCAATATCCTGGCAGATCGATTTAGTGCCAAATTCACCCCCCACTCACCCCCTAAAGGGCCCATCTCAAATACCAAAAGATTGCCAAATTCCGGTAATCACGGCCACAAAGGTAGAAACCACACTCTCCAAAGCTAAGAATACTGCATCCATGGGACCAGATGACATCCTGGGCTGTGTACTACATGAACTACAAAATGAACTGGCACCTCACCTAAGTGTCATGTTTAATCATGGCCTCACCTCAGGCTTTGTGCCCACTGAGTGGCGCACAGCTACAATTATCCCACTCCACAAGGGGGGATCCACCTTGGATCCCGGGAACTACAGTCCCATCAGTCTGATGAGCCTGATCCCCAAGGGCATGGAATGCATTATCATGGAACTTATAAACAAAGACATTGGCAAACTTCAAACATTGGACCCCACCCAGTTTGGGTTCGTGAAGCGCCAATCTTGTCTCCTGAACCTGATTGACTTCTTCGAATCAGTCTCCAGAGCTGTGGACGAGGGTAAGACGGACAACACAGCCTATCTGGACTTCTCTAAGGCCTTTGACACCATCCCCCACTCTGGAATCATAGATAAACTTACTAAGCTGGGCATAAATCCCTACGTCACTCGATGGGCTGCCAACTGGCTTACTGACAGAAACCAGACTGTAAGGGTAGCTAACTCCAAATCCAGCTCCAGACAAGTGACAAGTGGAGTACCTCAGGGTTCAGTCCTGGGACCACTTTTGTTTGGTATCTACTTCTCTGAAGTACAGGCCAACACTAAGGGACTCTAGCTAACAATGTTTGCAGATGACTGCAACTGGGAGCCATTATTGAATCCTCAAATGATGTGGATATTCTACAAAAGGGCCTTATAGAAACAGATGATTGGTGCCAGAGCCATAGGCTCAAGCTTAATGCCAAGAAATGTATAGTTATCCCCTTTGGGAAAAAACATGTACCCATGAATTACCACATAGGTGGCAGTACACTAAATACCGAAGTGTGATGAGAGACTTAGGGACACAGGCGGACAGTGGTCTCACCTTTGATAACCACATCGCCATAACAGTCAGGAAATCCTTCCATGAGGCACACCTCATCACTAAGGGCTTTTCATTCAGAAAAAAGGAGGTCACTGTACTCATCCCTCATTAGACCCATTATAGAGTACAACGCCCTGTTTGGTATGTACCTCACAAGACATCTGCAACAGATGGAAAGGCCCCAGAAATACCTCACTAAAAGAATCACAGGCCTAAAGCAGATGCCCTATGCTGACCGTCTAAAAAAAAACTCCAGCTATACTCTGTGGCATATCATCTACTCAGAAGCGATCTCTGCTTAACATACAAGGCCATGTCAAACCCTGAGCTGTTGGAAATGTTCCACTTAAAGAAATTCCAATCCCTCAGAGCCACACCCTCTAGGGATCTAAACCTTGTCATCACAATCAACAAAACATGCTGGAGGGATAGGTTCCTGACCCAGAGGCTCCCCATACTCTGGAATAGACTGCCCATACATGTCAAGCAGAGTGTCTCCTTGGCCCTCTTCAAAAGGAACCTTGACGATTGGATGGGAGATAGAAAATTCACACCGGGGATCATGTCAGTCGCCCTGCTAGACAGGAGTCCAGGGAAGTAAATATTGTGGGAAGAAATATCCAGGGAATTGTTACAGCTAGACTTGTATAGGCCCTAGGGCCGACAGCCTAGTACCAACCTATAAAAATGTGACCAAAGCCATTGATGAGGGCAAATCTGTGCACACACCATACCTTGACCTGGCAAAGGCTTTCAACACAATCCCACATTCAGGCATTACAGATAAACTTAGTAAACTGAATGTAAACCCCTTCACTGTAAGATGGGTTGCCAACTGGCTCATAAACAAGACACACATTATCAAAGTGGGTTACTCCACATCAACCAGCAGACCTGTTACCAGTGGGGTGTCACAGGGGTCAGTACTGGGCCGCCTACTATTTGGTATATACTTCTCATAAGTTCAGATCAAAAGTATGGGGTTGCGGCTGACAAAGTTTGCAAACGACTGCAAACTAGGTGCATTCACTGAATCCCCAAATAATGTCAGTATACTCTAGGAGGGTCTCACGCAGCTCAACAACTGGTGTATAAGTCACACTCTCAAACTGAATGCAAAGAAATGCATCATCATTCCCCTCTGCACAAACAATGCCCCCTTACACTATCAAATCAAAAACAATACCCTAAGTATCCATAAAGTGATAAGGGACCTGGGACCACAAGTTGACTGCAACCTTAACTTTGATCATGTACCTACTGTATTAAGGAAAGCTTTCTACATACCACACTTGATTAGTAAAGGAACTGACTCAAGAGGAAAAGAAGTTATAACCCCTATACTTGGCACTTACCTAGACCATAACTGAGTAAAATGTCCTATTTGGCATGTACCGTACTAAGCAATTAGACCTCAGAGATTTCTAACAAAGAAGAACAAGGGGCTCCAGCATACTAAAGTCTCTGTCACTATACTCTGTGTCAGATAGACTTCTTATGGGAAACTTATGCCTGCCCTACAGAGCAATCCAAAACCCAAACCTAATGACCTTACATATCCAGAAATCAAATGGAACTAGGGCTACTCATTCCAGGGACCTAAATATGGGCTGTTACTTAAATAGGACATGCTGGAGGGACAGATTTATCTCCAGCAACTGTCGTGTCTTCGGAACAGGCTACCATTTCATGTGAAACAGGGCAGTTCTATGACACTGTTTAATAGGAACCTGGATGAGTGGATGGGGCACCATAAATTCTTACCAGGGATAGGGCCCACAACCCTCCAGGACATGGGCAAATATTCACTAAATGCAATCTTGGGTACTGACTAGCATTTCTATGGTATTACCTTAGGATGATAATGCTAGGCTTAAAATGACCTCTGGGTCGATAGACTAGTAATCTCCTATGATCCTACATAATCTCTGATTGGGCCCTGTGTATTGGCCTGGCGTCAACTAGAAAATATATTCCACTTGCCAAGGTAAGATTTCTTAGAAGCAGATGCTACTGCCTCCTGCCGTACCTGCTGCATGTCCTCATGACAGAGGTGTCTAAAAGGAATCATCTAGACAGTTAGCTTTGAGATTGGGGTGTACCAAACTCCCCTTGTCTTGTGTCAGTAGGTCTAGTCTGTGAGGGAGCTTGTGTTAATTGCCCTTGGCCAATTCCATATGAAGGCAGAACCAATCATGCTTGGGTCAAAAGAGAGTCATCACAAAGATTTTTTAGAGGGTCTACTGTAACTTCAAAATTACCAAAAAGGTTGATACTGGTGTTTTTATTAAAGAAAGTGATTTTTTGACTTGAGGACAAGTATATACCTCACTTAGTTTAATGCAACAATGTGGATTTATCTCCATTTTTTGGTTCTATCTTTAGAATTACCTCAAGTATCAATGGTAAGGGTGGAAATGCATAAAGGAATATTCATGATCACAGGAATGAAACTGCTTCTGTTTTCCAGGTTTACTTGCAAGGGGCCCTGCAGCAGAACTTGTTCAGTTGTTTATTTTCAAAGGAGGTAAGCAGATCTATTTGAGGTGTTCCTCTCATCTCCTGGAAGGCTCCACATTTAATTTCCATTTGTGAGGGTCTATTCTAGTCCTGATCTCAGCTTGTTTGCCACTATACATTGCTCTGATGAAATGCAAGACATTTCAGGGTTAGTGAATGCTGCAAAGCTACTTCACAAGCCATCACAGCCAGCCTGCACAGATGGTATGAGATGGTGTCTGAAGCTTGTTTATGTACCACATCACTGTGATGTTGTTCATAATAACCTGAAAAGGTCTTGGTAACCACAGAAATGAAGAAATTTCCAGGCATGGATCACAGTCGACATTTCTTTGATATTTATATGCTTTGGTCTGTCTGAGCAGTTCCACAGGCCTTGCACCTTTACCCCTATATAATCTTCTCCTCAAGCAAAATCTGAGAAATCTGAAGTTACAGACTGAATGGGGATCTGAGTAGAAAATGGGAGACCTGAATTTAGAGCCATTTGTTGTCTGCACCAGTGCAGTTCTTTTTTTTTACAAAGCCCAGTACTGGAATCTGAAATTCCAAAGGATTAAGATGTTTGGTTCATGTTTTTTTTTGTTTGTTTTTTTTTGTAAAACATTAAACTTTTTTTCTGTGTAACTAGGAGAGTGGAATCATGAGAATCATATAGGCCATGAAGCTTAGAATCCTGAAATACTGTCTTGCTGATGGCTGAGATTGATCGAAGAAGCTCAGGAAAGTTTCCACAAAAAAAAAAATGCTCCCTTTCCTGTGTAACAAAAGCCCTTTACTGAAAACTGTATATAATGCAGCCAAGGAGGATGTTTTTTTACATTTATCTGGAACCCCAGATTGGCAAGGACAGATGAAGCCCATGATAAGGACTCTTGACATCTGGGAAGACAATACAAAGATGAGTAAGTCATCTAAATAAGGAAGTATCTTCAATGATCTATGACTAGAGACAAGACACTTTTTAAACATCCTTGTTGCTACAGGTAACCCAAAAGGTGATGACAGAGAATTGATAATGCAACCCCAGACATGCACAATCTGATAAATTTCATGAAGCCTGTGGCTACAGTAATGTGATGAACATCTTTTAAATCTAATGTTACCACAACACATAAGGGAGATATGACGGTTAACAGCATTTTCAACTTTGGTAACTTCACATACAGATTGAGAAATGAAAGATCCATAACTGGTCTCCAAGAAAGTTCTTTCTTCGGTACAGGAAACATTCAAGAATAGAAGCCCTTGCCCCTTTGATCTGAATGCACTGGTTCTATGACTCCTAGGATGACTGATGAATAACCAACAGGGGGGGGGATTGTTTTGAAGGATGAAGAGGAATTTCGCTGAAATGAGGTATCCATATCCAATTCCAAATGTACCCCTCCAGAACCACTCTTTGCAGACAAGAGTGAAACTCTTTTCGAAAAGGGGAATGTAAAGAGCCAGTTTCTGGGACAGATTCTGAGATATGGGGGCGGAAGGGGAGGGTATGGGAGACAGAATGCTGGCATTGTCACTCTGAAGTATTAGACTGTCTCTCTTTTGGAAAGGATAATTGTTTATTTTTGTTTCCCTCTTGCCATTTCTTTTTTTGCTCCCTGTTTGCTTTGCATTAGCGCTCATTGCTTCCTTGTTTTTTTTTTTAAAGGAAAAGAAGATTTGGGGAATTTGTGAAGCATCAAACTGCTTGATGACCCGAGTAGCAGAAGGGCCAAACAAAACCTCCTTAACGAGAGTAGAACTGGTTGTTTACCCAGGCATATCTCCTCAAATTTGTAGTGGTAGCAATGGCCCTAGACATGTTATATGCATAATCATACACACTCTTCAAAGTATGTTTTAATACCTGGGAAATTTTAGAAACACTAGAATTCAGAAAAGATCAGTCCTCTGAAGGAAAAGAGGTGGAGTACTTTCTCTGCACAAAACAGAATATGCCTCCACACATGCCTGGTAGTTGAGAATTCTACAAGCTAATGTGGAATAAGACAAAATTATGCTATCAAATCTGTCCAACATCTTGTTTTCTTTGTCCACCAGGGAGAGGTTGCTTGAAACTGGTAATTTATTGCCAGCTAGGGAAAAGATAAATATTGCAACTGAGTCTGATCTAAGATGAAAAAAACTAAATTTTGTTAGTTTGAGCTACTGTATACAGTCTCTCCACCTTTTTGGAGATTGAAGGTTGAGAGACGGGATTATTACTAGAAACATTAAACACATCCTCTAAGGCTGGCAAAATGGGATGAATGGGTTAGAATGAGATATATCTACTTGTAACACATCATAATATAACAGTTCTGGATGAATGCCCACCTGTTTCAATAAAAATACCTCATTTCCTGGAAATAGCCTGAGAGAAAAAAATCTTTCAAAGAAGGGGGAAAGGAGCACATTTCATTTAAATCTGAGTTATGGGATTTGTTAACCTTCAGGAGAAGAAGCCCTGTCTTTACTTCAGAATCTTCAGATTTTCCAAGGGAATTTCTTTAATGACATTGCCCACCAAGATCAACAGCCTGTAATATCTGCCTGCCAAAGCTAAGAAAATCATCTTTCCTAACAGACACCATGTCTTCACGAACAGTGTCTAAACTTCTGTTTTTTTCTTTGCATGTAACACCCTGAACAAAGAGAGACATATAGATGGCTGTTCAGCCCCATCAAGAGGTCTGTTTCCCTGGCTACCCCAATAAACATCCCTGATTTGCTCTGAGTTACAGCACAATGGCACGAAATATACAAAACCACCTGATATTGCCAACATCCTGGCAGACAGGTTCAGTGCTAACTTTACCCCCCTCTCACCCCCTAAGAGGGCCCATCTCTATACCAGAAGAATGCAAAGTTCCTGTAATCACGGCTGCACAGGTAAAAAAACATACTCTCCAAAACCAAGAACACAGCATCCATGGGACCTGACAATATCCCAGGCTGCATTCTATATGAACTACAGAATGAACTGGCACCCTACCTAAGTTTCATGTTCAATCATAGCCTCACCACAGGCTTTGTGCCCACTGAATGGAGCACCGCGATAGTTATCCCACTCCACAAAGGGGGAGCCACGACGGACCCCGGGAACAACTGTCCCACTAGCCTGATGAGCCTGGTCTTCAAGGCCATGGAACATATCATTATGGAACTCATAAACAAAGACATTGGTAATCTCCAAACTCTGGACCCTACCCAGTTCGGGTTTGTAAAAGGCAGACCATGTCTACTAAACCTGACTGACTTCTTTGAAGCAGTCACCAAAGCCATAGATGAGGGTAAGGTGGTTCACACAGCTTATCTAGATCTCGCCAAGGTTTTCAACACCATCCCCCACTCTGGAATTATAGATAAGCTCACTAAACTAGGTATAAATCCCTATGTCACAAGATGGGTTGCCAACTGGCTCATGGACAAAACCCACACTGTGAAAGCAGCAGACTCCAAATCCGACTTCAGACCAGTGACAAATGGAGTACCACAGGGTTCAGTCCTGGGTCCTCTCCTGTTTGGTATCTACTTCTCTGAAGTACAGGCTAACACAAAAGGTCTTTGGCTAACAAAGTTTGCAGATGAATGCAAACTAGGAGCCATAATCGACACTCCTAATGATGTGGACATACTACAAAAGGGCCTCACTGAGACAGATGCCTGGTATCAAAGCCATGGCCTGAAGCTCAATGCCAAAAAGTGTATTGTCATCTCCTTTGGTAAAAACTCTGTACCCATGAACTACCACATTAGTGGTAGTCTACTTAATGCCAAAAGTGTGATAAGAGACCTTGGGACACAGGTGGACAGTAGTCTCTCCTTTGATAATCACATCGCCATAGTGGTCAGGAAATCCTTCTACGTGGCTCACCTCATCACAAAAGGTTTCTCATCCAGAAAAAAAAGAGGTCATTGTTCCCCTCTACTCATCACTCATTAGACCCATTATAGAGTACAACATCCCTTTTGGTATGTACCTCACAAGACATCTGCAACAACTGGAAAGGCCACAGAAATACCTCACAAAGAGGATTACTGGCCTCAAACAGATGCCCTACGCAGACAGTCTCAAAAAACTCCAGCTTTACTCCATCGCACATGGCCTACTCAGAGGCAATTTCTGCCTAACATACAAAGCTATGTCAAACCCAGAGCTGTTGGACATGCTCCACTTAAAGAAATCCCAATCCCTCCGAGCTACACGCTCTAGGGACATAAACCTTGTCACCACAATAAACAGAACATGCTGGAGGGATAGATTCCTGTCCCAGAGACTTCCCATACACTGACACAGACTACCTATCTATGTCAAACAGAGCTCCTCATTAGCACTCTTCAAGAAAAATCTTGATGATTGGATGGAAATCAGGAAATTCACCCCAGGGATCACTTCTGTGGCTCTGCTCACCAGGGGCACAGGAAAATAATTTTCTTGGGTGGCGAAAGCCAGGGTACCTTTTTGGCTAGGCTTACATAGGCCCTAGGGCTAATAGCCTAGTGCCTACCTATTATGAACCTGTGGTTCTCTCACGCTGGTAACATTCACTGGAACAGCCAAGGAGGACATGACACACTCTGATTATATGTTGGCTGAAAAGACTAAACCAGATGAACCCAGAGAAAAGGTGAGTTGTCTGCGAAACAGTGGTTAAGGCTTTGACTGAGCCACAGTGGAGGCAAGCATTCTTTATTGTGCCGTTTCTTCTTTTCAGATACAGTGGAAGAGAAGCCAGCAAGACTATAGTAAGTATCCATACTACAATCAAGGATGGGGACCGAAAGCCAGTAAGCATTGCTGGAAAAGGCTGGTCGGAAGTTGTCTCAAACACACACACACACACACATTCTTTCTTCTACAGTCCTTTTTTCTTTACATTTAATTAAAAAAAATAGTAAAAACTCTGTCAGAAATTATTCAGTTGTCTACAATTCCACTAAAAACAAAGATAGCAGGTAAGTAGCCAAGAATTGTACGCAAATACTAAATACATTCAAAAAGATTTCTGTTTATTTAAAATACTTCCTGAGCCTTCAGTTCTCATAAAACAACTAAAGGTTTACAAAAACAGTGCACCTGTATCACTAAAATATCCCCTAAAACATAAAATAAGTCAACCAAAAATACTGGTCCCTGTTAAAAAATTTACAATGCTATGAAAAAAAAAACATATTTCTTAATGGGAAATACTGCTTTCAGTCACAAAATAAAATTACTATTATTTTCTTAAAAGGACAATAATTTCTACTCCCATGTGGGGACTTATCTGCCAGAAATTAAGCTTTAAGGCCAACTGCTCCTGTTGAATCTTAGAGCTGCTTCATCTTGAGGTGGCAAGAAAGTACTGAAAATTCCTTTATTCTAACTGCCGATTTCCCTTCTCTGGACTGCCCAATCAGCAGTTAGAGTGAAGGCATGGAAGAAAGAGCTTTCTGAAGCTGGCCAGTTCTTGCATCCTATGCAGGATTTAACCTATATAGTCAAAAGGCTACTGCAGTAGTGAAAACAATGAACATTTTGAGGCTTCCCATCCAATTATCTAGTCTTATAGGATAGCAAAGGTGCTACTCTGTGTTACAAGCAATGGACGTTTACTCCTGAGGTGAAGGATACATTCATATATGAAACTATCATGCCAATGCATCTTATTTATCTGCAGATAAAGATTTATCTCCTTTAACTTGGTATTTGAGCTACCATTTGCTCTGTAAAGGAACAGATCAAAGTTAGTTGGATCTTTCATGGATCATAAGGCTAGACACAGATCTCCATGGAGAAGTTTATAACAGAATAAGTACAGAAAAGGGGCTGCAATCCCTGATAACTAAGATACCTACCAAATGGTGTACTATATTTAATAATTGGACTGAAACGATATGAGTAAAGGGGAATTAAGACTTCTTTGGATCTAGTGGAGATGTCTTTGGAAATTAGATAAGCCAGATACAAGGCTTTCTGAACTATTGTAGAGACACGATGGTCAGATAATAAGAAACTACAAACTACAGTGCCTAGATCTCTTACAACAGTGTCTGACTGGAGGCATGTGTCACCTCTATAGTATGTGAAAATGTTTTGTTTACCAAAAGGAACTATGCTACATTTTCACATTTAATCTGAGACCATTGTACTTGCACCAGCTGTTAACATGGTGTAACTTATTAACAAAATTACAACCAAAACAAATTATGAATAAAAAAATGCCACAAAGGTGAAGAAGGCTCACAGCAGCGTAGCTGTAGGTATTAAAAACCCAACCGTATTGCCTACAAATGCTGATAAGCACTTTCATCCATGGTCTAACTTATGCTGGAACAATTGAGAGTCAGCAGAAGACCAAATAACACCACTCAATTTCCAGTAGTCTGCAAACTTATAGCCACAGGCCAGGCATGTTGGCCTGAAGGTATGAAAGATAGATGCCAAATAGGAAGAGGCCCAACACTGACACTTGTGATATACCACTGGTAACTTTTTTTTGTTTTCAGAAGTGGCACCTGCAACAGTAACTACATAGGTTCTGTCAGGCAACCAGTTAGCTATCCAGCCCACAACATATGGATTTATATTCAGACTTACTTCCTAATGCTCATTGCTCCTGTGGCATGTCTTGTTAATACACTAATGGTTTCCTCAAGTGCTTTATTAGTTTCTTAAGTATGCTCTTAAGGTAGACAGAGTAAGACCTCTTATAAGCATTAAGCAATTTCTTTCTCTTGTTATATAATTCAATTATATGGTTATTCCACCACAGGCATTTTTTTTAAATATCTCATGGTATTTAGTGCAGATAGGGACTGCCAAGTGTGAGTAGACATCACTGGATGGGCAGCAAATTTAGCAATGGGATCCATCGGACGAGGATTACTTATAAATTTATTTAGGCCATTAAGTAACTGCAAAAGGGTGGCTTTTACAAAGTCCCTAAACTCAGAAGTTTTTAAAGGGAAGTACAGCCACTTTTAAAGGAAACGGTCACTAATTTAACAAGCCAGGATGCTACATATGGAGGTGTGCAAGAAGTGGTTTTATCTGAGAGGACTTGAGCAGGGATGCTGAGGCCTGTAGAATAGTTTACGATCTGTAAAAAGGAGTAAGACTGTTGATGTCAAGGAAGTACTGGGCATGCCAACCACTGCCAGTGTAGGTCACTCAGTTGATGGACAGCTGAACTTCCCATTAGAAAGGTATTGGGTTTAACTGGGATTTCACCTGTGCTAAGAGAGCTATTATGCTCAGAAGGGGATAAAGAAGATGTCATATAGCTAACTGGTCTCATTTATGGTGATTTGGACATCTAGAAGTTCAGATGTGGTGTCCCAAAGAATCTGTCGTGATTTTTTTTGGTTCATAGGTTGGTACTAGACTATCGGCCCTAGGGCCTATACAAGCCTAGCCATAACAATTCCCTGGATATTTCTTCCCAAAATATTTACTTCCCTGGACCCCTATCTAGCAGGACGACTGACATGATCCCCAGGGTGAATTTTCTATCTCCCATCCAATCGTCAAGGTTCCTTTTGAAGAGGGCCAAGGAGGCGCTCTGCTTGACATGTATGGGCAGTCTATTCCAGAGTATGGGGAGTCTCTGGGTCGGGAACCTATCCCTCCAGCATATTTTGTTCACTGTGATGACAAGATATAGATCCCTGGACCGTGTGGCTCTGAGGGATTGGGATTTCTTTAAGTGGAGCATGTCCAACAGCTCACGGTTTGACATGGCCTTGTATGTTAAGCAGAGATCACCTCTGAGTAGATGATATCCTTGACAAATACTGATACTCCCCCACATCTGCCTGTGGGTCTGAAGATGTGATAGGCATTATATCCTGGAATAGAGGGAGTGCTTTCATTGCACTGAAAGCATGCCTCTAACTATACATATATGAATGTGTTCAAGTTGCAGAATAGCCTCAAGTTTGGGCATTTTTTGCTAAAACTTCTGACACTGAGTACAACCAAATTAATGTGTTTTAAATCAGAATTTACCAGTTTGGAATATCCATCAAATGAACTTGGCCTAAAGCAGATACTATTGGGGGGGAGGGCTTCAAGGACTTTATCCAGAATGCAAAAGCATTGATAATAGAGGTGTAGATCATCTCTGTTATGTTCACTGTGTGCTATGTTTAACTGTGATTTATACTGATTCCCTTAACTGGCTGCCTGTAGCTCCATTTGTCTTGTTGCCCACCCCATAGCTTACAAAGTATTAGTTTGAGTTGACCTATCTATAAGGTTAATGATCACCTAGCAAGTGAACACATAAAATAAATCTAGATCAGGGCACAGCCCAAGTGAGAATGAAATACATGTTTCTTTTTGGTGCTATAAATGCCAATATACACCTGTCAAATGGGAATCCTACAACCCCTTAACCCCAGTCCCTTAATGCATTACAGCTTTAAAGTGTGGGTGCAGATTAAATGTGGCATCTGAGCCTGGATTAATAGCCTCATTTACATCTCCTTTTAATGCTGCATCACACTGGAACACACTGTTTTTATATACCCAATTCATAATGTACTTTGTTGTTGGAGTAGATGCTTGAACTTCCCAGTAGTGCAAGTCTTGTTCAGCATCTATTTCCATGAAGATACAAGCTGGAGGGTAAAAGACCATTACTAAAAAAGATTAATTAGTCTGAATATAAAACAGATTGCTTTGCATAGAAGTTGAATATTCTGTAATACCTGAATGTTGTGACATATTATTCTAAGAAAGATACTGGAATATTTCATTTGTTTGCAGGACTAACACTCATATGAAAGAAAGGTACAAAGCTGAAGTATGTTTTTATCTGAATCTCCCCTCAACTCCTGAAGTTGAGGACCAAAAAAAATAGTCTTCAGCGCCGAGTTAAAAGAGGGGATTATTTACTTCAAACAGTAAATCACACGCAACAAATATAATGCCTTGCTACAATCTAACTACTACACACACACACACAGCCTGATGTGGACAAGTAATCTAGCTTTGTAGTGTTTGATAAAGTGTGCACAGATTACCAAGATGCTATCTGTGGAATGTTTTTTACAGTGTCTCTGTTTCCAAAAAAAAAAAGGAACAAGTCAAAGCCATGACAGAATAGGCCCTAACCCTTCCTGGAAATGCCTTGTTATGGTAAGAGTAACCAAAAGAAATAACAAAAGACAACCATTTAGAAACTGCTAGGCTAAACACAGGTTGCCTTCATTTTTTTACCCTCACATGAAATAAAATAGCTGATCACAGTTCCTGAAGGTTTTTCCCTTGTCAGTGCAGTATCTGACTTGTGTATGGACATCCACAATATGACATATTTTTTTCTTTATTTAGTTATTTATTTTTGGATTCAGAAAGAATAGCCTGGGAAAAATAAAATCATGAAACCACTTTAGGCATAAATGAAAGATTTGTTCTCGAAGTTACCCTATCTTTGAAAAAGATGAGATAGGGATGGACTCATCGTCTTGTAACTCAGATACTGTTTTCTTTTCACTGTTTTTTACTTGTATTCTGCTTTTAACTGCATATTAAAACTTAAAAAGAGACCACAGCTCTGTCTCTTGTGAGTCAGACAGAAAATTTTCACATCCTCCCACCTGGTTACTATTGTGTTCTTAAAGTCTTTCTAGTCGCCTGCCCCTTATGTTAATTTGACCATATATCTCATTTCCTCTCTGCTTTTACTGGCTGGTGTAAGCTCAAAATTATCATTTTGTGAAATCACTCCCCTTCAACTGTTTACATTTATTGGCCATCCTACTGTATTCCATAGTACCAGAATACAAAAGCGACCACCCCCTTTCAATCTGTCTTGCTGTTTTAAATATAGTGACTCTCCACTAAAACTTAACTTTTTAGACAGGTAAAACTTAAGTTACCTACTTTCACATCTAACTCGTCTAGTGCACACTGCAGTGTTTAGGATAAACCATTTTCATCTTACCTTTAAGCATGTATTGCAAGACCACCAGTTATTGGAGAGCCCAGATTCTGCCTCTCAGTAGTCATCTTCAGATTAGTGCTTTTGTTTTCTCCTGGTGAGAGAAGGAGTGCAGTTACATTATTTCCTGGAGACTGCTGATCAGAAAGCTTAATAACTGCTGTATAGGTGACAGCTTGGAATCTGTGCTTATATTCTGATCCTGGTGAGAGTGGGAACAGAGTGCATTGACTCCTGACTCTTTCTGGTTGAAGAGTGAGTGTCTGCGCTTAATGTACTTAATTGGTCTGGTTGCAATTCGAGGCATCTACCTAAAAAAGGCTACAAGCCAGCAGTCCCTTGCATCATCTGGGACAAGACTGTGGATCACCAAACAGGCCGTGGCCTGCTTCTCTTCTTGGGATTGGTGCTAACATTTTGCTTCTGGTGAGAGAAGAAGCAAAGAAGGATTGTATTCTAACAGAGTGAAGCTGTGCTGAAACCAGCATTAGCAGTAGCCAGGCAGTAGACATTCATGCGACTCCCCTCTTTTCATCATTCTTGACAAGCTAATTCTTTATTTTTCAGTAAGTACTGCTTGATTTCTTCCTAACTTCAGAATATCTGCCTAAATACTTTATCCTTAAATTTTCAGGGTCTACGTATTAGTTTCCCTTCAAGTTTGGCAGTGCTCTGTACAGACTCAGACACCTTGAGAGACATTTTTCCTGTAAAAAGAATATATAAGGAAACAACTCCAGTACTTAGTAATAATGACCATCCCTCCTGGTATGTGTAAAGGTCATTTCCCTGGGCTTTCCCCTATTAACCTGGTGAACTTGGGCATTCTGAGGCAGTGTGGCAACTGCCTCATGTACACAAACGACCCTCTCCTCTTACCTCCCAACACTCAGAATTGTGAGAGATGCACTTAAAAATTCAAATTGGAAGCCATGCACTCTCAAGCCATGACCGGAATAGCTGGTCAAGAGGAGAAGGTCAACACCTGCACCACACCACACGCAACACATAGGCCTCCAGAACACCCACCATCACAGCTCTCACATAAAAGCACAAATCACACACCCACCTTCGCAGAGGCTCTCAATAGAAATCTACCCAAACAGAAGAGACCTCCAAGGTAGAAACGCACTTGACCACCACAACACAGCACAAGCCACAAGACACATAGCTCACCTACACAGTGTGCCCCTCGACCTAAGCACCTAAGGTAATAAAGCTTGCCCAATACACTAATCATAGGTGACTCGATAGTGAAGCACACTGATGCCCCACTCACTAGGTTGAATAAGGACAAGGTAACAGTCAGCTGTCTATCAGGTGCCAGAATCCAACACATAACACACGCACTCAGGTCACTCTACAACAAGTACAAGTATGACTCTGTCACTGTCCATGTGGGTGTGAATGACCGGAGATGCACCTCCCTGGACTACATGAAAAGAGACATGGAAGAGCTATCGGATTATGCAGGTATGACCCTAGCCCTGAACAGCATCCTACCACTCCCCAGAATGACACATCAGTACAAGCAGAACATTATTAACTTCAACAACTGGCTAAGTTTCTGGTGTCATTCTAAGGGGATCCAGTATCTGTCTGCTTGGGATAACATGACTGACAGACCTCGATGCTTTGCCAGAGATGGCCTGCATCTGTCACCCCTGGGTTTTCTGATACTGGCTAAGGCTCTTGCCACCCTTATAGTGCCTTCTGTAGGTGATGTTCCAAAGACCTAATTACCATTGTAACAGCTATAAATAAATTCAATTTGATGCTGCTCAATGCCAGAAGTCTAAATCTCAAGAGGCACTTGCTCGAAGCACTCCTCAAAATGGAGAACATAGACATTTGTGCTGTAATGGAGACCTGGTTTAAAGCAGCAGAAAGCACCACTGCACTACCAGCCTATAACTCATTTCACACCTTTCGGCCCCAGAATACGGATTGAAGCTCCAAAGTCAGTGGTGTCTCCATATACATAAAGGATATGCACACCTCCAGACTAGTAGCCCAGCATAATGCATCTGAGATACTTCAGGTACAACTAACATTGGGTAAAACAGCGATTCAGGTCATAGCCTGCTACAGGTCCCCAACCATGTCCCAAGACTCTCACTCCACGTTCCTAAGCACCCTGGAAACTATTAGGGTCCAACCCAACACTCTCATTCTAGGTGATTTTAACTACCCCGCCATCAACTGAAAAAACTACTCATGCACCAATACACTGGCCCAACGCTTCCTGGAATTCATCAATTCCAATGCCCTGGACCAGCTCATTCTTACCCCCACTAGAGGAAGCATCATCCTTGACCTGGTTATTACTAATATGGGCAACCGTTGCTCTACACCAATAGTCAATTCCTCCCTGGTTAGATCCGACCACAAACTAATCACCATGGGAATCCACACCTCACCCACACCCTCCGCAAAGGTAACCACCATGAAAAACTTCTCCAAAGCTGACTTTGGGCTCCTAATAACAGAGGTGGCTAACTTCATGGCACCCATGTCAATGGAAAACAGATGCATGATTGTTGAATCATACAGCAATGCACTGTACGAACACTTAAATGCATGGAACTAGTCATACCCAACAGAACCAAGACGCTCTCTCCAAAAAAGGGAAGCCAATCTGGTGGTCCCCTGCCATTAATAAACTCTACAACAGAAGGAAGAAACTGTTGCAGAAAAAAGGTGAAGTCCCAAGACTGGGAATACTTCCTTATTAGCCTCAAAATAAGTTGAGATCCCTCATCAAAACCTCTAAAGCCAGCTATGAAGGCAGAATTGCGACAGACACTAAAAACAACCACAAAGCCTTCTACGCTTATATCAAGAATCTCCACGGCAATACCCAGGTTTGCTCTGAGTTACTGTACAATGGTACCTACTATACTGAGCCAACAGATATTGCCAACATACTGGCCAACATATTTAGTGCCAACTTTACCACCCCCCCCAAAGAACCAATTACAATACCGGAGGAATGCCAGGCACCTAGCATTGCTAGAGCACAGGTTAAAGCTGCATTGTCCAAGGCCAAGAATACAGCTTCCATAGGACCAGACAATACTAATTACCACATCAATGGGAGCCTACTGAACACTGAAGGCGTTATAAGAGGTCAGGGGACACAGGTTGACAGCAACCTCTCCTTCGACCACCACATTGCCACTGTGGTCAGAAAATCCTTCTATGTAGCACATCTCATTACTAAGGGTTTTGCATCCAGAAAGAAAGAGGCTTTCATATCTCTCTATTCTTCCCTCATTAGGCCAGTCATTGAGTATACTGCCCCATTTGGCATGTACCTCACTAGACATATGCAACAGCTGGAAAGGTCAAAAAAGTACCTCAAGAAGAGGATCCCAGGCCTTAAACACATGTCCTACAAGGACAGACTCAAAAAAACTCTAGCTATTCTCTGTCCCATAAAGTCTACTAAGATGCGATCTCTACTTGACTTACAAAGCCATGTCTGACCCCCTACATCTAAAGAAATCCCAATCCCTCCGTACCACACACTCCAAAGACCTCTACCTCATTACCACAATCAACAGAATATGCTGGAGGGACAGGTTCATAACCGAGTGACTGCCCATTCTTTGGAATAGACTTCCCATATATGTCAAGCAGAGCACCCCACTGGCCCTCTTCAAGAGAAATCTTGATGAGTGGATGGGAAATAGAAAGTTCACCCCAGGGATCACTCCAGTTGCTCTACTTGATAGAGACAATGGGAACTAATGTTGGGCGGCATGATGCCAGGGCACTTCTATGGGCTAGGCTTGTAAAGGCTCCAGGGCCATTAGCCTAGTACACACCTATGAACCTATTTACACCCAAATGGACTATGACTGAGTCATGCTGGTACTTTTGCAAGTATAATGTGGTAGATCCTGGCCCCTGATAAGCAACTGACTGATTTTCTCCTTACTCAGCTTGGTAAGAGGGACATTATTGCGTCTAACAATGGAGTCTCCAATAACCGGAATGTTCGCAAAAACTGAGAAAGAAACACCTCCAAAGGAAGTCCTGTTAAAAAAACAAATAATCCAAACAAAGCACGAACTTCCACCGGAGCACGCAGCCAGTGGTAAAATAACTAAAATCAAACTCTTTATAACAGATATATGTAACACCTTTGAATGTAATGTTCTTAAGGAAATACGAATGTGAATATTTATGCCAGTGACTTTGTGTTCAGAAAACAGAGTACTTTAAACCCACAGTTTAATCCAGTATTGGACACTTTTTATAAGGTTTGTGAGACTGAATTCTATGAATATTTTGAACAGACTTGTCCAAAATACCATGGCAAAAAATGTGAAAAATTGACAGTTGATAAGAAACTAACTCTAAGATCTCTTGAAAATGATAATACTGTGGTAATAAGACCTGCTGATAATGGAGGCCTGATAATTATCATGGATAGTAATTTCTATTTTTCTTCTACGTATGAGATGCTTTGAGATGTACTGGTATACAAGCAGATTACTGTGCTAGATACTGATGGCATTAAAGAAAGGGTTGTGAATGACCTTATGCAATACGTAGTGGAAGGGGTGTTAACTAAAGAATTGTTTAGATATTTTGTTGTGGAACATCCCCTGATTCCAAGCCTACAGGGGGTATCCAAGATCCATAAAGATCCTATCAAACCCCCTTTCAGACCAACTGTGGCTGGAGGGGGTTGGCTCACACAGCCACTATCTATTTATGTGGACAAACAGCTTAAACCTGTTCTAGAAAAATATGAATATATTCTGCATGATACAAAACAATTCTTGAAGGATTTGTATTATATTGATGAATATAATGTGGATGGAACTAGATTTTTATGGCAAACTATGATGTAATTTCATTATTTACAGTAATCCCTAATGCGGAAGGCATAATGATGGTTAAGAATTTTCTAACACATCATGATATTTACCCTGCAACCCATGTTGAATTGTTATGTAGGTTGCTACCTATAATATTGGAAAGTAATGTGTTTACTTTTAATGGGTTATACTATCAGCAAATGTTAGGCGTAGCTATGGGCACACCTATGCCAATAGCTACACCAAAATGGTGATGGCTGAGTGGGAATGTCAGAATACGTGCAAGCACCCATTAGCATCTAGCAGTCTGATGTTTTATAGAAGGTTTGTTGATGACCTCTCTGTTTTGTGTGATGGCAAAGCAGAACAGTTATCTGAATTGTTTGATGATATGAATCACAGCAATAATTTTTAAGATTTACGGGGAAGTGTTCTGATAAGATGATAGAATTTTTAGACATTCAGATTAGTATTGACCAGGAAGGCCATTTCCACACAGGTAGATATCAAAAAGATTGCTATCGTTCAGCATACTTCCATAGAACGAGTATGCACCCTCAACATGTGTTTAATAATATTCTGAAGGCTCAAGCTATGCTATGTTCTAGACTGACAGGGATGAAAAGTGGAAGGATGAATCTATGAGAATGAGTAAGGATTTTGCCATTGGGAGTATCATAAAAATTAAATTTGAAGGACAGGTATTGATGTTAATGCCATGAGAGGAAATAGGGCCAAACCATACTTTTCAAAACCAAATACACAGGTGAGGATAGACAAAAAATGTGCAAATAGTGTTCCATTTATGCTTGCATACACCAGAGATAATGAAGCCATAAGGAATATAATACAGAAAAATTGGAAATTTCTTCAAACTGATGCTCATATAGCTCAGTTAGTTGGCGAGAAACCATACATGGTTTATAAGAACAAAAAGAACCTCAAACGGAGGTTATGTTACCCAGTGAGAATATCATGCTCTGAGGCCCAGTCTTTGAGTGAAGGAACTGTTAGCTGTGGTCGATGTAACTTCTGTGGGTATATATATGAGGGGACTGACTTTAAACATCCTGATACAGGTGTATAAAAATAAAGAAATGTTGTAGCATCTTCCACAAACCAACCAGAAAGAACACATGCCTACACAAAACTAGTATGCATCCCAGGCACATCCCGAGAAATGTATTAAAAGGGCAAGTTTATAGGACATTAAGATTATATGATGATGATGAGGATGCATTACTAGCATTAAATAATTTAAAATTTGAGTTTATAGCTAGAGGATACCAACCTGATGAAATTGATAAAACTATATCTGATGCATGGCATGTGAGATCAACTAAATGTAGACCTTATTTTAACAACAATGAGGTAGTTCCATGTAATAATCCATCTAACATAAAACTCTAGGCCACATAATGAATTTAGAGTAGTGTTACAGTTTGTGAGTGACTTCAACCAATATGTTGACGTAATTAAGAAACATTGGCACTTATTACAAGAGGTACCACAGTTGCAGGTTATTACCTGTAAAGATCCACTATTCAGTTTCAAGAACAATATGTCACTCAAGAAGCAGTTATGTAACAAGGATGTGCGTAAAAAAGCCATCCCTTCTTCACATCAGCGCACTTTTCCTTGCAGGTCATGCAGTGCCTGCCCCTATATTTACAGTGTAAATACCTATGTCCGCCCCACCAAGCATTTTCAGTTACAGCTTAATACTTATGCTGATTGCAAGAGCAATGATGTTGTCTATTATTGTTTTTGTCAGAAATGTCCGGTGTTTTATGTAGGTAAAACGAATAGATTTCTTAAAGACAGAATTCTAGAACATCTTCGTGATGTCAAAAATAAGAAACTCACTAATGCACTCACCCAGCATATTATTAACACAGATAATTCACATTCTTTTAATTTTTTTGTGCTACAGCGCATACACAAAAACATTAGAGGAGGGGATATAGAAAATTTTACTGAAAGCTGTGAACAGAGATGGATCATTAAATTGAATGCAGATAAATATCCAGGCCTTAATGGCTCTACTTCCTTGGTTCCTTTCTTGAAAGCAAGACGCCTCAAACATGTTTAATTTTAGGCACCTCATACAACCACTACACCTTATTTTTTCATATTTTAGAGACATAGACTAATTTTAATTATACATACATATTGTAGATAGATTTTATAACTAGATCTAGACTTTTATCCTTTTATTTTTTCATAGCTACAGTATTTATGGAGTTTACATCTATGCACATTACTTAGGTCTTTTACCAACAGTTTTGTATGTAGTTTTTGTATATAGTTTTTGTATGCAGTTTTTATATGCATTTACATGCAGTTTTTCATATGCGTCTTTTATATGCAGTTTTCTCTATATGTAGCCTTTTCTACAGTTATAAGTTTTATATAGCTTTAATGCCTTAATTGACCTATGACATCAGTGATTGAGTCAATGGTTCCATCTGTATATAAGCAATGGAGTGTTTTATTTTCTTGTCTGATGAAGCAATTAGTTTTGCGAAAGCGCTCACCACTGTTCTTATTTTTTGTGTAATAAAGACGCTATTGTGTGGTACCTCGGTGTATTTTTGGTTATATATAATCCTGATACAGGTATAGACTATACTTTGCGAGTTAGTGCAAATTGTAATAGTAGAAATCCTGTCTATATGGCTCGGTGTATAGAATGTAATTCATTTTATATTGGGAAAACTAATGGGCACCTGAGAGAGCGTATTAGAGATCACCTATACTGTCTGAAGAAAGGACACACTTATAGTGCCCAAGCAAAGCATATCTTGGAATTAGGATCTGAACATCACTTTAAGTTTAATGTATTAGAATTAATACTTGAAAATATTACATTAGGTAACATTTCAAATATCACTGAAAATAAAGAACTTAGATGGATCATTAAATTCAGGTCCCATCTAGGTAAAGGTCTTAATGGCCACATAGCCATTACAGCCAGGTTAAGGGACAGAAAGTTAAGGAAATAAATGTATTGTTTTAAACAGCACTGCGTTTTTAATTGTTATGAGGGTTTTGATTGGGTCATTTAAATCTTGATGATATAAAAGGAAGTGATGTGCTTTATATTTTTAGGGTCTGATGAAGCAAACTATGTATTTGTGAAAGTGCTTACCTTTTCTTGTGATGAAAGCTTTTGTGAAGATTTTAACTTGGTTGTCTACTGCGTTCTGCCACAAGTATATTTTCTTGGTTTATGCTACTTATTTTTGACGAGTGGCAGTGATTCCAGTGTGGTAATAGTTTGTTTTTCATATATATATATATATATATATATATATATATATATATATATATATATATATATATATATATATATATATATATATATATATATATATATATATAATCTTTTATAAAGAGTTTGATTTTAGTTATTTTACTACTGGTTTCCTGCTCCGGTGGAAGTCCATGTTTTGTTTGGATTAGAGTGTTGGATTGTGTGGGAGCTTGCCTTATGGGCTTAAAAGTACAGGCTACATGAGATGTGGCCATGTGTGTTGAGGAGGGTGTTGCTTAGAAAGTGTGCAAGTGGGGCTGTTGAGGGTATTTGTTCTATGTACTTCATCTAGGTCTTCAGGGTTTAGGAAGGTTACATTTATGTGCCTCAGCATATGTGGGTCTATGTGTCTGCTTTGAACTCTATGTGATGAGTGCAGTATGTGTACTACTGACAGCCTGACTGACATTAGGAGTGCTTTTATGTGAGAGACTGGCCTCTAGTGACACTGTGTAAATATATCTCTCACATACCATATCAGTGGGTTTGAGAATTAGCTGGTTGTCAGTAAACATGAAGCAATTTCTACACTGACTCAGGATGCCAACATCCACCAAGCAGGTAGCAGAAAAAGTGGGAAAGTTCATATCTGTGGCAACAGGCCTTTTTTACTGATTTTATGGTTGCAGTGAGAACAGTAATGTCAAAAGTATTGGGTTTGCAGCACTAGGGCCAGTGCTTGTCACTGCAAACTAGTTGCCCTGTGCCATATTCAGCCTACAAACTTGCTTACGTTTGATGAATGAAGGACAGTAACAGTCAACTCCTTGCATAAAGGTGGGGCTTCAACAGAACTGTGTAATTACAGCTTCATATGCCTAACCAGCCTCATCTGTATGGCTATGGAAAGAATCATTGTGAAATTAATAAATACATTTGTAGGCAACCTACACATTCTTGACCTAAGCCAGTTCAGATTACAGGTCATGATTAATTTAGTTGACTTCTTCAAGAAGGTTACTTTTGGATGAAGGCAAAGCAGTACACACAGTATATCTTGACTTTGCAAAGATGTTCAGCACCATCCCGCATTCAGTCATCATTGATAAACTCTTCCAGTTAAATGTAAGCCTTTATGTAACTCATTAGATAATAAGTTGGCTCACAAATAGAACCCAGGATGTAAGGGTGAACATTTGCACCCCCTCCAAAAGTCTTTTCAATAGCAGTGTATCCCAGGGTTCAGTCCTCAGGCCACTCCTCTTTGACATGTACATCTCAGATGTCAAAGCGAATGTTAAAAACTTGCTGTCATCTTAAATTCCCCAGAGGACACCAAGATCCTCCAAGAGGGCCTTTTATAAACAAATAGCTGGTGTCAAAGCCATGGACTAAAACTAAATGTCAAGCAATCTACAATAGCATTCTTTAGCAAACATGATCACATTGACAGCATACACCTGAAAGTTCATCCCACAGGTAGGGATCTGTGAACCTATGTTATAAGGAGGTGTCTTTTGAGTATCATATATGCACTGTTTTAAGGAAGCCCATTTTCATCACCCAGCTTACATCTAAAGGTTTGGCATCCAGGTCCATGGATAAAATCATTCCACTGTACACTGCTCTCAACACTGAATATAATACCTGTTTCGCTATGTACCCGTTCAAAGACTTGTCACGGTTAGGATGACCACAACACTTTCTCACTAAAAAATCAAGGGCCTAAATAGTAAAATCTATGCATACCATATAAAAGCTTTGTCCCTCTTCTCAGTATCATACAGGCTCCTGAGAGGTGACCTCTGTCAAATGTATAGACCCTCAAATGGCCCTGTTGTGTCAGACCTATTATACAGTTTTAAGTCCAGTGATAACGTGAACACAAAATCAAGGGCTCACAATCACTTTTGCAACAAGCAGGACATGTTGGAAAGACAGCTATGTATCACAGAAAATACTACTCTTATGAAACAGTCTTCCATTCTAAAAATAAAATAAAGTACTATCTTATTCTATTCAAAAGAAATTTTCACGATAGAAAACCACACATTCAACCCTGTTTTAGTACCCACGTCCCTGATGGAAAAGAGCAGCAGGTAAATGTCCTAATATATCCTTGATCAACCTGCATCTGTGTTTTTTATACAAAACATATTTATTTATTTATTTACTATTTATTTATTCCAGTTTGATGACCGGAGAGGTCCACTGGGCTCAGGGAGCCCGTTTTCAGTGGAGGCCCGGGGAGAAAAGCTCCAACAATACATAGCTACATGAATAATTACTAAGAAACTTTGCATTACTGACAAATAAACAGGTAGCATTCATAAAGAAACAAACAATTACAATTTAATTAAGGTATAAAAGGCAGGCAAATGACCTTGAGGGTAGATTTTACAGTATAGTTATTTATACATAATACAAATGAGCAAGGTTAGCTAGGTGAGAGGTTAGCCAAGAGTAAAAGTGGAGGAGACCTTGGGAGGTATAGAGTACAGCTGCATTTCCTGTTTGAGTAAAGGTGAGAATGAAGAAGAGTTTTAAAGTTTTCGAGGTTATCACAGGTCCTAAGAGTGGAGGGAAGAGCATTCCATTTTTTGGCTAAGGTGAAGGAAAGCAGAAGTTGACCAGCTGGGCGCTTGGGTTTGTGGATGGTGATTAGGTTTTGGTGGGCAGATCTAAGTGTTCTATGGGGAGTATATGGTTGGAGGATACTGGAAAGTGCAGGGCACTTGGAAGGTTGGAATAGTAGTCTATAGGTAGTCGTGATTTGGAGAAAGTCAAGTTGGTCATGGAGTTCATGCCAGTTTAATGAGTGAAGGGAGGAACAGTGATGAGAGGAAGATTTGGCTTTGGTAGCAAATCTGGAGATTTTATTGTAACATATTTCTAGTTTGGAGGATAAATTAGTAAGAAGAAGGGCACCATACAGTAGACAGGGAAGGAGATAAGTAGTGGCGAGAGTTAGTCTGGTAGCAGGAGAGAGGACGTGGTTGTTTCTATAAAGTAGGCCGAGTTTTATGTGGGTTTTCTTTATGTTTAGCTGGATGTGATTATTAAGTTTTAGGTGTTCATCAATGGTTACACCAAGAAGTTTGGCAGAGGGAACGACCACTAGAATGGAGTGGTTATGGCTCCTCTAGAATGGAGTGGTTATGGCTGGTTATTTGGAATGAGTTTTTTATCAATAGGGGAGGACATAGAAGGAGAGAATAAAAGGACTTTAGTTTTGTTAGCATTTAATGAGAGGTGATTTTGGAGCATCCAGTTTTCGGTAGTTGAGAAGGCTCTGTGTGTCAGAAGTTGGAGATCTGTTAAGTTGGAGGCGCAGCAGATCAAAGTAGAATCGTCAGCATATTAAACAATTTTAGTATTGGGTATGGCCTTGTAAAAGTCATTAATAAAGATGTTGAATAGAAATGGGCCAAGTATGGATCCTTGGGGTACTCCAGTGGGGGTAGGACGGAAGGTGGAGGTGCCCTGGCCCCATTTGACAGCCTGGAACCTGTCGGAAAGATACCTGGAGAACCAGGAGAGAGTTTTGTGGGAGAGATTGAGATTAGACAGATGATTAAGAAGGTGGGTGTGGGAGATGGTATCAAAAGCTTTAGATAAGTCCAGCAGAACTGAGGATACTAAATTACTGGAGTCACGGGCTAAATTGACAGTATGTAAGAAGGAGAGAAGGGCTGTGTTGGTACTATGTCCTGGGCAGAAACCGTGTTGTGTAAGACAGAGTAGCTGGTGTTTGATAAGGAATGGCAAGAGCTGAAGGTGGATGCATTTTTCAAGGAGTTTAGAGAGAGGGGAAAGGATGGCTATGGGGTGGAAATTAGATACGTTACAGTTTTTGCCACCCTTGTGAAGTGGAAGAATATATGCAGAGTGCCATAGTTTGGGTACACAGGATTCAAGTACGGATCTATTGATCAGGATGCTAACAGGGAGAGCAATACCATCGGAGGCTACTTCTAAGGAGGAGGAGGGAATGTTGTCGGGGGGCATTGGAGCAAGGCTTTAGTTTAGAGAGCAGAGCACCATAGTTTGGGTACACAGGATTCAAGTAGGGATCTATTGATCAGGATGCTAATAGGGAGAGCAATACCATCAGAGGCTATTTTTAAGAAGGAGGAGGGAATGTTGTCGAGGGAGCAAGGCTTTAGTTTAGAGAGTAGTTTCTTTATTTGGTAGGTGGAGATGGGTTTGAGTTTGAAAGTAGGGGGGGAGAGGAGGGAGAGGATGTTTGGTTGGGGTGAGGTTGAGGGTTGTTGTTGGTAACGGTCTTGGTTAGTTCAGCAATAGAAGTGATGAAGAAGGTGTTGAATAGTGAAGCAATTTCAAGGCCAGATTTACTGGTGTTGGGGCAGGGATTGTTTTTAGTACCTGGCCTAAGGAGAGAGTTGATAGGATTCCAAAATTTTTGGGAGTTTTTTGCATGATTTGTTTGCATTTTGATGTAGTAGGACTTTTTATCTTTGATAACTTGTTTTTTGGCAAGGTTTCTTAGTTGTTTGTATTTAAGTAAGATGTCTGGTTGTTTAGTTTGGAGGTAAGTGTTCCAGGTTTTATCTCTTTGTAGCATAATCTTTTTGGTGTCTTTGGTAAGCCATGGGGTGATCTTAGTTTTTACTCTTTTTGTTCTTACTGGAGCTAGGGAGTTAAGGACATTTAAGAAAGTTGAATTGAAAAAGTCAACGGCTGAGTCTATTGGAAGAGTTTTCAGGGGGTTCTGATTGGTATTCCTGAATGAATCAGAGAAAGTAGTAGGGTTAAAGTTAGAGAGGTTCAGAGTGTGGATAAACTGGTGGGATTGTGGGCGGTGAGGGAAGCTCGATGGGTGAAGGCAGGGAGGTGGTCTCCTAATGGGTCTGGTATGACACCAGACTGTATCACTTTATTGGGATGAGATACTAGGATCCAGTCTAGTATGGAGCCTGAGGGGTTGGTTTTGTTGGGTCTAGTGATGGTGTTAGTAAGTTGAGTGTAGTTAAATAGATTGATTGACATGGTGGGGTTAGGGTTGTTGATTTTGTTCCAGTCTATATTTACATCACCCAATATGTAAGTTTCCAGTTTAATATTTGAGGAGGCCCAGGACAGGATGACTTCCAGGGTGTTGGTGTTGTTACCTGGAGGAATATAGAGGGAAATGAAGCAGACGCTTTTATGATTGTTAATTTTTAGAAGGCCTGCTACAAGTTCAACATTACTGAAAGAGGGGATGGGATTAGGATATGGAGTAAAGGACAGCTGGTTGGAGTAGACTAGTGCGACACCGCCACCTCAAGTATTTAGGCGGTCAGATCGAAGTGAATGAAATCCAGGCGGAAGGAATTCAGAGTCACTTATATGAGGTTTTAGCCAGGTTTCAGAAATGGCTACAATGTCAGGTGAGTTGTGAGTGAGCCAGGCATGAAAGTGGGGTTGTTTTATTTTTTAGGCTTTGGGTGTTGATGGTGAGGAATTTGAGGTATTTATTGGTGGATTACTGTGGGAGCTAGTGTGGTTAGTAGGAGAGACGTTTGGTCCTGGATAAGGGTGAATGTCACCGGCTAAGCAGAGGTAAGTGAGATAAGGAATAAGATGTTTTGGTTTGTACTTAGAAGTGTCTGGTAATGAAAAGGTCTGGGTTTGCAGTATTTAGTAGTAATTGGGAGAAGTTTTACTTTGAAGAGGAGGGAAGGGTGGGAGGGAGCTAAAGAGGCTGAGATGTTGTGGAAGTGTGTTGTGTAGGGGAGGTGGGGAGGCAGAGGTGGAGGGTGTAGATGGAAGTGAGTGTAGGAGGTGGCATGGTATAGAGGAAGTAGAAGAAGGATGAGGATGGATATGGAAATAAAGGTTTTAGGTGTAGGAGAGTGCATGACAGGTAGGGCCTGTTGGATGTAATAGAGTGGAGGTTAAGGGACATAGGAGGGAAGGGGTGAGGTAGTGAGAAGCAGGTGGGGTGGAGGGAAAGTGTTGAGGATTGGTCGGGGGAGGGATGTTAGGAGGAGAATAAATGTAGGAGCACTGGGGGTGGTGGGATATTGGGGTAGGGAAGTGAGCAGAGAGAGCCCGCAGGGCAAACGGAGCACGTCAGAAACAAGGAAATGGAAGAGCAAGTCAGTGAGGAACAATCAGTGAGGTGAGTAGTAAGCACAGAGCAGCAAGGCTCAGGAGTAAGGTGCAGTTCTGCTAAGAGAGATTGAGGGGGAGAAGGGAGGCTACAGAAGGTAGGGCAAGGCAATAGAGCAAGTAGGACAGACAAATATCCAGTAGCTTGAATTACTTAACAATAAAGTATTTAAAAGTAGGTTAATGCTGCCATCTAGTGGACAGATCAGTTAACAGCAGCTAATGGATGTCAACAGTCAGGAAATTCAGGAAATCTCAAGGCAGGATACACCAGGGAATGATATACACGCGACGGAAAAAAAAATTGGGGTTCTTTTGAGTGTTAATACAGGTTCTGCTCAGGGGACCAGTATAGCACTGGGAAAATAAGCGTTTGCTTTAGATGGATGTCAAGAGTCAGGAAATTCACGATTCAGATATTGGTACAGTTGTTTCGTGCCACTCAAAAGTTGTACATATCTTACATGAACAATACCATTAAATACTGCTTATCCAAATTCGGTCAATAGACAACAACAACAATTCACAGACAAAAAAAATGAAATGCCATTAATATTCTAGTCCCAAACTCAGACCAGTCTTTTCAGCTCATCGTCTTAGTATCTTCAGCCATTGAATTCAAATTTGGTTCATCCAACAGGTAACCATTTTGACGAAGCTATTATGAATCCTTGATGTACAGATAGAGTCAATGAAGAAATGACCACTATCGAAGTCTTTGAATCTTGTTCTGTACCGTTGCTCCCAGTTCTTACAGTCCTATTGTTTACATCCTCTTCAGATTCTCCCGCAACAAATACTTAGAGCTCTTTTGTGTGTTCCGTAGCTCAGACAGACCAGGTAAACACCAACTGCCACTAGACGAGTAATCCCAGTCCTCCCAAAGGCAATTTGTCTTCACCAGATCTCAGCATTCATTTCTATCAATGCACAGTGAAAAATCACAGGGTTGTAAAACTTCCAACTATTCAAAAAGGCTTCAGGAACTCAGATGTAACTTCTTCATGCTGTATAAGGTAATGTGCAATCCAGTCCTGTTTGAAACACATTCTGGAACACACTACTGGAAGAGCTAACATCATGATGGAAACCTAAAACTTTTAAGTTAGGAAGATCAGAAGTCTGTGGATTTATCCCCACCACACGGGATAAAAAATACCATGAGAATGTAAGGCTAATAGGCTTATTTAGATCCTGACAGCTTGATAGCCTTGTAAGAACCTATGAACCTCTTCTATGTGTCAGTACAGCAGCAGGCCTTGCTGCCTCTCTCCACCCATGACGGGTGAGCCAGGATTAAACACTCACTCCCCTCCTGCCTCCTCTGGTGTTTAAGGTGTTAATGCATCTTGAGCGATTTGAGTCATATTCATGGTTTTATCTCTTCATGCCATGGAACAGGGTACAGCAGATTTATCTGCCTTATCAGCTACTTGAAGTAACTGTCAAAAAGATGAATGAGCAGAGCTGCCAGACATTGATGGGAACTTAACATGTAAGCAAGATTATTTGTAAGGTGTGGAACCTACTCAGGAGGTAGCACTTTGAACACTTAATGTCTTACAACTGATCTATGTTGTATGGAAGAATATTTAACTGTATCATGAATGCTTTTCAGACTAAATCAGCAAAAAAATAATCACTGACACATTTTCCAAAGACAGTCTGAGCAGCTGCTGACCCACACTACTATCACTGCAAAATCAGAAAAAAATCTTTATTTACATCATTAGGTTATGTCACAGTATGTGGATACAAAATGTACTATGGGAACAGGATGGGTAGATGAAAACTAGAACAATGTCGTCATTGTGGTTGTCTTCACTGCTATTTTGGATCTAAGTAATTACAACTTAAAAGGAAGTTTAGCAATTCCAAGGTATTAATACAGTAAAGAATGTCAATGATTAGTGAAAATATATATTTTTTCATTTCCAGGCTTGCTAGTTGTTGCTGAAGCACCAACCAAAGGGAGAAAACGCTGAGAGAAAAAAAGGAGCCACTTTTATGATTTTAAGTATTTTCTTCTGATTTTTTGTTAAGTTTTACTGCTTTGCCGCCTACTTTTTGGCATTTTCCGGCTTGCTAAAGCTTATATCTGTAACAGTAACAGTACTTGGAACACATCTAGAGCCTGTTTACTGCATTTCCTGTGATTGCACTTAATTTAAAATCGTTTTTTCTCTAAAAAACTGCATTTTACCTGATTTTGGCCTAGCACTCAAGTGTGGGGTCATTTATTGCACTGTTGTGAATATTTTGCTACTTGTGCATCTCTGCTACCTTTAAACTACAACAAAAAAGAAAAAAAAAAAATCTTGCTTTTTTCCCACTTTCTGAAAGTTAAGAAAGTTCAGTTACAGATTTGCTGTTCTGAACTGTTTGGAAGTTTCTAGAAGGCCAGTGCTTGCTTGGGCTAAAGGGAAGTCTCTGTGTTCACCAATGGCAGTGGTTAACACTGAACAGCCTGCCTGTCCCTGGATGAGTGGTTACTGCCTAGAAGCTGTAGTTTTATTGGCCATTTTGGGTCAATTCTAAACTCCTTGATCTCTCTCTTAAAACCCTACAACTCTCTTTTTGCACAGTTTTGCACACTGAGCAGCATCGGGCAGCGCCGCCTAAACAGGTTTAAACTATTCCAGACTCCACAAAGTCTGCTCTTCACTTTTTCCCTTAGAACTGTTCAAACTCTCAAAGTAATCACTCTATTCTCTTTCTAAAGCCCTGCACTTGCTCAGCTCTTATAAGGAAACACTAACTAACTAAAGCTCTACACCCTCCTTGACTTCTCATAAGTATTAAGCTCCCGATTGGTCCTTCCTGATCAAGTGAAAAATCAGTTCCCTTCCCTAATCTGATCAGTAAAAAAACAGTTCCCTATACTAATCAGGTATGTCAAAGGGTCAGTTTCAGGGTTACTCTCCAGTCCAGCTGGTGAATCTGGGAATTTTGAGGCAATGTTACAATTGCCTTATGTACACAGACAACCCTCTCCTCCTTCCAAAAAACTATAACACATGTGAGAGATGCAGTTACACAGCCAAACTGGAGGCAGAGCTCTCTCAACCCAAGACTGGCACAGTCAGTCAGGAGGAAAAGGTAACCACCTGCACCACAAATCCAGTCTCACACAGACCTATTGCATCTGCATACCCAACACATAAACACACAAAAACATACTCGGAGGCTCTAAATAAAAATCTGCCTAAACAGCAAAGACCTCCTAAGCAGATATCCAAGCAACAGCCACCCCTCAACAATACCCACAAATCACATATCTCACAAAATCAGTGTGCCTCACAGTCACAGCCAAACAACACACCAAATACACTTGTTATAGGGGACTCTATTGTCCGGCACACTGACGTCCCGCTCACCAGACTGAACAAGGAGAAGGTCACTGTAAGCTGCCTGTTGGGTGCCAGGATCCGCCACATAACGCAAGCACTCAGGTCACTTCAAAGCAAGTACAAGTATGACTCCATCATTGTCCATGCTGGTGTGAATGACCTGAGACGTACCTCCCTGGACCTACATGAAAAGAGACACAGAGGAGCTCTATGATCATGTAGCCCAGGCTGGTATGACCCTAACCTTGAGTAGCATCTTGCCCTCACCAAAATGATGCCACAGTATAAAGACAAAATGATCAGTTTCAACAAATGGCTAAAGTATTGGTGTCATTCAAAGGGGATCCAGCGTCTGTCAGCCTGGGATGACATGCTCGACAAGCCACATTGCGTCGCTAGGGACGGCTTGCACCTGTCACCCTAAGGCTTTCGTATACTGGCCAAAGCTCTTGCCACCCCCATAGTGCCTTTTTTAGGCAAGGCTCAAAGGACAAACCCACCTCCATAGGCAACCCAAGGATAAAAAAATAAAGGTAATGCTACTCAATGCCAGAAGTCTAAACCTCAAGATGCACGCACTCGAGGCTCTCCTCAGTAAGAAGAAAATCGATGTCTGTACAGTAACAGAAACCTGGTTCAAGGCTCCTGAGAGCACCCCAGCACTACCAGGTTATAACTCATACCATGCGTTTTGGCCCCAAAACCCAGACTGAAGCACAAAAGGAGGGGGAGTATCTATATTCATCAAAGATACCTACACCTCCAGGTTAGTGGCACTGCACGAAGCATCAGAAACCATCCATGTGCAATTAACAGCAGGCAAAACTGCCTTTCAGTTTGTAGCCTGCTACAGAACACCCTCCCTATTACAGGAACCCCACTTGGCATTCCTAAGAACACTGGAGAATATGAAGGTCTCTCCAAACACTATGTTATTGGGTGACTTCAACTACCCAAACATTGACTGGGAAAACTACTCAAGCCCAAACGCCCTCGCCCAACGGTTCCTTGAATTTATAAACTCTAATGCGATGGAACAACTGGTCACCACTCCCACAAGAGGGAACAACATATTGGACCTGGTCATCGCCAACATGGGGACTCTATGTTCCACACCAGAGGTAAACCCCTCAGACCATAAACAAATTTCCCTGGACATCCATATCCCATCCCCACCCCCAGCCAAGGAAATCATGGTGAAGAATTTCTCAAAAGCCAACTTTGCACTTCTCAAGACTGAGGTGGAATCCTTCAAAGCCCCCGGGCCAGAGGATAATACAGCCCAATCCACAGAATCCTTCACAAATGCATTCTATGAGCACCTGCAGGAATGCATGGATCGTGCTATCCCAAATAAAACCAAGACTCACTCCTCCAAAAACAGGAGACCTGTCTGGTGGACCCCGGCCATAAATAAGCTATACAACAGAAGGAGGAAGCTACTACATGACAGAGCAAAATCCCAAAAAGGGAAGGCATCACTGATCAGTATTAGCAAGAGACTTCGATCCCTCATAAAATCATCAAAGGCCAGTTTCAAAAGAAAAATTGTCCTAGACACTAAAGATAATCACAAGGCCTTCTTTAGTTATGTCAGGAATATGGGTGGAAAGTCCCAGATATGCTCTGAATTGTTGCATAACGGTACAAAATATACCGAACCTACAGACATAGCCAACATCCTGGCAGACAGATTCAGCACAAACTTCTCCCCCCCCTTCCCTCCCAAAGGAGCAAATGCCTATCCCAACTGAATGTAACCTTCCTGACATCACAGATGCACAGGTGAAAGCTGCCCTCTCCAAAGCAAAAAACACAGCATCTATGGGACCGGACGGTGTCCCAGGCTGTCTTACTCGAGCTCCAAGAAGAACTTAACCCTCACATTAAGTCACTGTTCAAATTTAGCCTTACTACAGAATATGTACCCAAAGAATGTCGTACAGCTACAGTGGTCCCACTCCACAAAGGTGGTGCCACAACGGACCCCGGGAACTATCGCCCCATAAGCCTGACTAGTCTGGTCTGTAAAGCTATGGAGCGTATCATGGAACTCATAAACAAAGACATTGGGAGCCTCCAGACACTGGACCCTACTCAATTCGGCTTTGTTAAGGACAGATATTGCCTCTTAAACCTAGTTGATTTCTTTGAAACAGTTACCAAAGCCATAGATGAAGGCAAGGTAGTTCACACAGCCTACCTGGACCTCGCAAAAGCCTTCGACACAATACCCCACTCGGGCATCATAAATAAGCTTACCAGCTTAAATATCAGCCCCTATATCACAAGATGGATTGCAAACTGGCTCAGGGATAGATCCCACATGGTCAGATTTGCAGGTGCCATGTCCGAATCCAAACCAGTTACAAGTGGCGTACCACAGGGCTCAGTTCTGGGACCTCTCTTGTTCGGTATATACTTCTCTGAAGTTCAGGCTAACACGGGGGGATTATGGCTGACAAAGTTCGCAGATGACTGCAAACTGGGGGCCATAATCGAATCTCCAGCCGACACAAGCATCCTCCATAAATCTCACAGAGACGGATGCTTAGTGCCAGAGCCACGGCCTCAAGCTAAATGCTAAAAAGTGCATAGTCATCCCCTTTGGGAAAAACAAGGTGCTCACAAATTACCACATAGGTGGTAATCCATTAAGTACGGAAGAAGTAATTAGAGATTTGTGGACCAACGTAGATAGTAATCTCTCCTTTGATAACCACGTTGCCAAAGTGGTTAGAAAGACCTTCTATATAGCCCACCTTATCACGAAAGGGTTCGCATCTAGATCAAGAGAGGTCATTGTGCCCCTCTACTCGTCACTCATCAGCCCCATAATTGAATACAATGCCCCTTTTGGGATGTACCTTACCCGACACCTGCAGCAACTGGAGAGACCCCAAAAGTACCTCACCAAGAGGATCATGGGCTACAAACAGATGTCCTATGCAGCTCGACTAAAGAAACTCCAGCTCTACTCAGTTGCTTACCACCTACTCAGAGGTGATATATGCCTGACATACAAAGCCATGTCAAACCCAGAATTAATGGACATGCTCCAACTCAAAAAATCCAAGTCCCTTAGAGCTACACGCTCCAGGGACTTAAACCTCAGCACAAAAATAAATAGGACATGCTGGAGGGACAGATTCATTTCCCAGAGGCTCCCCTCACTCTGGAATAGAATCCCAATTCATGTTAGACATAGCCCCTTGCTTACCCTCTTCAAGTGAAATCTGGACGCGTGGATGGGAAATCGCAAATTCACCCCTGGGATCTCTTCTGTGTCCCTGCTAGACAGAGGCACAGTAAACTAATCTTAAAGGGTACCTTCTGTGACCTACTTTACAGTAGGCTAATTTAATAGGGAGGCGGAAGCCAAATACACTCTGGCTAGGCTTATAAATGCCCTAGGGCAGATAGCCTAGTATCTACCTATGAACCTATTCTGACTGGAGTTTCTCTTTATCTGTATATGAGGCAAAAATATATACTTAATGAACACAAACAGGCAAGCACATCATTCAGCTTAACTGAACAGCCACAAGTAAAATGGATTGTATAAGTAATGTTATTTGTTTATGTATTTATATATTTAATTATGGTACTCCTTTAATGAAGGGTTGAATTTTTTTCAAACCAATTTTTGGGAATAGAATTTGCATGCTGAAGAATGTGGTCAGTAGTCTGTTGTTGTGTCTTTCGGCTTTTTCCCGGTTAGGGGTCACCACAGTGGAACTCTGGTCCGCTAATGATTGGCAGTTGATTTTTACATGCTGAGTTGCCAGCCCTAATGCACAACCTTCAACGAAGGTATGCCCATTCACACATGTCTCCACGCAGAAGACGCTCTAGCTGAGAGTCAAACCGGTCAGCGTCTTACTGTGAGGCAACAACGCTACCGCAGCACCACTAGTGGTCAGTAGTCTGTTAATTTTTTTAAATGCTGTATGTAGAGCTAATTTTCTTGTGCTTGGTGCAATTTTTTTTAAAGTTTATATATTAATAGATATATTGATACGCTTACAGGAAGCAAAGTACAAAGTAAAATATCAAACTAATAAAACAGGCACAAAGATATAAAACAATTAAAACAATAACACACAAAGAATAGCATACAGTTATGTTCCTTTGTGCTGTTTTAACCTTGTTTGTTAGCAGATGTTTAAAGGATGGAATACAATAAATATTTGTTTTTATTTATTTTGGCATGGTAACTCAAGTATGACCCAGTGAGCTAATAGCCCCTTTTTAGTGTTGGCTGCACAAGAAAGGTTTTGCAAATAACAGTGACAGTCATATTGCACACTGACATTAGGTACTACACATAACAGCAATAAAACCCAGAAATAGATAAAGTAGAGTACACAACATTGCATTGGCATTATAGACAAAAATGTGAATGGCAGGAACTAATAAATTCCGCAAGCAGCCTATTCCAGTACCAGCATATCCTGAATGAGTATGAGATGAAAAGAATAAAGCTGAACATGTTATACAGATAACTTATTTGATCAGCTTTACTGTAACTATAACTTCAGCAAGTCAAATGGGATCAAAAAAATGATCTAAGGATCTACAACTATTCTGCAAACATCAACTGAATGGTTTGGAGGGACATATACATCTCACAGAGGCTACTGCTGCTGTGGAACAGACTCCCGCTCTACATAAAACAAAGTTAATCCCTGTCCAGTTTCAAGTGCAAGTTGAATATTTGGATGGGAAAAAGAAAATGTACCCCTTGTACTACTAGTGGCAGCTCCTAAATGCTTTATCCCATGCATGGGTCCCCTCAAATTATCTATGGTATGATCCCAGTTCATCATAGGATTGTAGGAAGATACTAGGTTAATGGCCCTAGGGCCCTTACAAGATCCACCCTTATTCCCACAATCAGCACCTATTGCCCCTGTCCAAGAGGGTCACAGGTGGAAGCCCTGGGGTGAATTTACAGTTGCCCATCCAATCGTCCAGACGGCGTTTGAAGAGGGCCAATGAAGTGCTCTGTTTGACATGAAATGAGAGTCTGTTCCAAAGATGTGGTAACCTCTGGGAGACAAATCTTTCCCTCAGGCAGGTTCTATTAATGACACATACCAGGTTAAGGTCTTTACAGCGAGTAACCTGCGTATCATTTGACTTATGGAGATGCAGCATTTCCAGTAAAGCAGGGTCAGAGATTGCCTTGTATGCAAGGCAGAGATCACCTCTGAGTAGTCTGTATGAAACAGAATAAAGTAACAGTGATTTCATACAATCAACGTAGGACAGATGCTGAAGACCTAGAATTTTCCTTGTGAGGAACCTCTGTGGTCTCTCTAGTTGCTGCAGGTGCTTGGAAAGGTACATACCAAAAGGGGTGTTGTACTCAATTATTGGCTTGATGAGGGAAGAGTACAGGGAAGTTATAATTTTTTCTGGAGGCAATGCCCTTCCTTATGAGATGAGCAATACAGAATGCCTTTCTTACCACTATGGAAACATGGTGGTCAAAGGTGAGGTTGCTGTCAACCTGAGCACCTAGGTCTATCACCACTGAGTGCATACGTAAGGTGTTGCTATTGATAAGGTAGTTAGAAGGAACATTGCCCTTACTGAAAGGGATGATAATATTTTTTTTGCAATGAGTTTAAGGCCATGACTTTGGCACCAATCATTTGTTTGTGTAAGCCCCTCTTATAGGATTTTGACATAATTTGGAGATTCTATGACAGCTTCAAGTTTGCAGTCATGAGCAGACTGTCAGCCACAGACCTTTAATTTTTGCTTGTACTGGTGGTGCTGCGGTAGTGCTGTCGCTTCACAGTAAGACGCTGTCCGGTTTGATTCTCAGCTAGAGCGTCTTCTGCGTGGAGACATGCGTGAATGGGCGCACCTTAGTTGAAGGTTGTGCGTCAGGCCTGGCAAGCCGGTACGTAAAAATCAACTGCCAATCATTAGCGGACCGGAGTTCCGCTGTGGCGACCCCTAACCGGGAAAAGCCGAAAGACACAAACAAACTTTGGAGAAATAGATTCCAAACAGCAGAGGTCCCAGGACTGATCCCTGTGGAACACCACTGGTTACAGGTCTGCTGTTGGTGGTGGATTTCCCTATTTTGACTATATGGGTTCTATCAGTGAGCCACTTAGCAACACATCTAATGATATAAGGCTTGATACCTAGCTGGGCGAGTTTGTCAATGATGTCTGAAAGGGCTGACAGTGTCAATGCCTTGGCTAAGTCTAGGTAGGCTGTATGCACAAATTTCCCCTTGTCCAGGGCCTTGGTGACTGTCTTGAAGAAGTCCAACAGGTTTAACAGGGATGATCTCCCTTTGACAAATCCAAACTGAGTAGGGTCAAGTGTTTGGAGACTACCTATATCTTTGTTGATAAGGTTCATGATGATTCACTCCATGGCCTTGCAGATAAGGCTAGTCAGGCTAATAGGTCTATAGTTCCCAGGGTCAGTGGAAGCACCACCTTTGTGCAAGGGAATAACGGCCATTTTCCATTCAGCTGGGATGAAGCCAGTGCTTAGACTATGATTGAAAAGAGTACCCAGTGGTGTTGCTAATTCTTGTCGGAGTCCATCTAGATCACAGCCTAGGATGTTATCACGTCCCAATGATGCCGTTTCTGGCCTTAAACAGAGTGTTAATGACCTGTTCTTTAGAAATACAAGGTAGGTAACAGGTGGCAGGAATGTCATGGGGTACGTGTGGCAGGGATAGTGGAGTGAAGTTTTCACAGAACCTGTCAGCCAACAGCTATCCACAGAAACAGTATAGGTGATATCATTAACTACCAGTTCAGCACAGATATGGGCCTTTCCTTTTAGGTTAAGGATGTAAATAAAGAATGCCTTATGGTTGCCTTTGGTTGGGGAAGCTAATTTGGATTTATAGTTTGCTTTGAAGGACTTCACAAGACGTCTTTGTTTGTTTAAGCTGATGAGGGAGTGTTTCCAGTTTAGAGCTCTCTCCCTCATACTCTTAGACAGCAACTTCTTCCTCTTATTATAAAGCCTGTTAATGGCAGTTGCCCACAAGGCAGGTTTGCTCTTCCTTGAAGAGCTTGTTTTGGTCCTATCAGGTACAGCCAAGTCAATGCAGTTATACAGGTGTTTGCATAAAGCATTGATGTAGAACTCTGCATAGTTGCCTTTTCCATCTGACCGTGCAGTGAAGTTATTTATACCATCGCATAAGAGGTTATAATCTTTTGAGAAGTTTTTTTAGTTTAGTTGCTGCTGGGGGTGGGGGGAGGTCAGCTGTGATAGTTACTTCAGATGAGACTGATTTGTGGTCAGATCTCATCAGGGAAAACTTCACAGTGGAGGTGCTACAGTGGTCCCCCATATTGGTAAGCACCAGATCCAGGATGTTGGCACCCCTTGTGGGGGTGTCAACCAGTTGGTCCAGGGCATTGAAGTTAAAGTCGAGCAACCTTTGGGCAGGTGAGTTTGAGCACAAGTAATTTGTCCAGTCAATGGATGGACAGTTAAAGACACCCAAAACCATGGTGTTTGGATGTATATTGACAGACTCAAGTAGATCCAAACAGGCACAGTGGGTGTCCTGATTCATACAGGGGTCCTATAGCTGGCAATGACTTGAACAGTTGTCCTACCAACAGTTAATTTGCACCTTAAGTATCTTCAGGGAATCATGCTGTTTGACCAGTCTGGAGGTGTATTTATCTTTAATGAAAATTGATACACCACCTCATTTAGATTTCACACCTTCAGTTTGTGGTCTGAACGTGTGGACAGAGGTGTAACATGCTATGGCTGGGGTGATCTCCACAGCCATGAACCAGGTCTATGTGACTGCACAAATCTCTGCATTTTACAAGGTGAGGACTGCTTCCAGTGTGTGCAGTTTCATGTTAAGACTCCTAGCATTTAGCAGCATAATCCAGAGGTTGTTTTTAGATGGAGTTTTTATGTCAGGAATTTTTTCCTTCAGACTTTGCCTAAAAAAAGGCACTATGGGGGTGGCAAGAGCCTTAGCCAGAAGCCGAAATCCCACGGATGACAGATGAAGACCATCTCTGGCAAAGCACTGAGGTCTGTTGATTATGTCATTCCATGCTGAGCAGATACTGGATCCCCTTAGAATGACACCAGAAACTAAGCCAATTATTAAAGTCACTCATTTTCTCCTTGCATTGAGGCATCATCCTAGGTGAAGGTAAAATGCTGCTTAAAGCTTCTGACATACCTGTCTGACACGTATAGTTCGACAGCTCAGTCATGTCTCTCTTCATATAGTCCAGACAGGTACTTCTCAAGTCCTTCACACCAACATGGACTATGACTGCGTCATAACAGTACCTGTTGTTGAGAGACTCGAGTGCATGTGTGATATGGCATATCCTGGCTCATGACTGACAGATGACCGTGATCTTTTCCTTTTCCAGCCTGGTGAGAGGGACATCTGTGTGTCTCATGATGGAATCACCTATGACTAAAATGTTTGGTTTTGTGGTTTGCCTTAAGGGCTTGACAGGTGAGACACTAGTTGTTCTTCTTTCGGCTTTTCCTGGTAAGGGGATGCCACAGCGGAACTCCGGTCCGCTAATAACTGGCAGTAGATTTTTACGGTGCCGAGGTGCCAGCTCGACGCCCAACCTTCAATGAAAGCACGCCCATTCCCACATGTCTTTTGAATGACACTCGACCGCGGGGAAGACATGCAGACTCCACACAGAAGGTGCTCCAGCCAAGAATCGAACAGGAGAACCTCTTGCTGTGAGGCGACAACGCTACTGCTGCATCACCGCGGCTTCACAGGTGAGACACTGGTACATGAGCTATTATGTGTATTGTGTTCTGCAGAGGAAGTATTATGCGTAGCATGCTTGTGTTTCTGTTTGGGAGGCCTCTGGTGTTTAGGTATGTTTCTGGTGAGGACCCTCCCCGTATGTAGGTATGTGTGATGTGGGTTTGGGTGGAGTAGGAGGTGAGGTGTGCATGCTGACAACCTTCTCATTGTCATATTTACTAACTGTTGTGTGAGAGAGTATGGATTCAGGGTTCTTTATATAGTTGTATCTCTTACATGTTGAGTTTGTGTGAACTAGGAGTAGAGGGTTGCCGCTGAACATGAAGCAGTTGCTACACTGCCTCAGGATACTCACGTCGACCAAGCTGGCTGGGAAAACTGCGGGAAATTGCCCATCCATAGTGTTAGGTAAATTACATGGTCAGGAAAAGAGCTTTCAGTTAGGAATGACTAGAGGGTGAGAGGACTGTTGGTACCTCTGAGGCTAGGCTTAATGTTCTACCTGACAGAAGAGCAGGGCAGTGAAAAACTTCAACAGGACCACAAGTTAAGTGCTAACGGAAAATTTAACAAGCACTATGTTTGTGTGTAAACCACCAATGGTGACTACAGCTATGCAACAGTGCACAATGGTGTACTACACACAGACAAGTGCAAACACACTCCTTAAACAAAACAAGAGATAACCCTTTGAACTCAAACTAGCCAATAAAGATGCTCTCTCTGAGCACTACTCCAATTACCCTCAATAAGATGGTACCCAGACAGCCCTCTCCCCCCACAAGAGTGCAAATGGCCCTTCATCTACAAGGATAGCTTGAAGATGATGCTCATAAGTTACAATACAGACCCAGAAACAGAAAACCTGGAAGTGGACTATGCTACAGCTGAACTAGTACAGTACACATTAAAATGTGCCAAAAAACAGTTCAGACGATTCAATAATGCAAACACAAATTAAACATGCAATATAACAGCAAAGACGGGCACTTATAGTTAATTGGAAGAAATGGATGCCTCAGATCATTCAGTATCTCAGCGAAGAGCTGGTTTAAGTGCTCAAGTGATACCAAACAGTCTAGATTCAGCAAGTCTGAATCTAGCCTATGATATAAAATGCAGAAGTACTAGAAATTCAAAGTGCATAAAATCACAATCACAACAGCAAAAAAAATATTTAAATAAAGCAGCAATTCACCAGCAATTTACAGCTTAGAAGGATGCAGGCCACACTCTCCCACCACAAGAATTCTAGACCACAAACCTTCCTAATGTAAAACAACTGGTTTTAGAGCCCATGTCTTAAGCCAGAACTAAGACACTTCAGAAGACGGACACAATAGGCCTTCAAACCAGCAATTTCCAGCTTAGAAGTGCAGTTATTCTCATTAGGGGTAATATATAATTATCAACCACTGGATAGATAAGGTTAATCTATAACCAAATGGGATAAGTTATTTTGAGCACAAAAAGGGAAATTGGGTAGGCTTAAAATGGCCAGCAAGAGCAGCTAACCTAGTACTTACCTAGGGGGGGTTGGTATAATAGTTAAGGTGTTTGCCTCACAGACACAAGATAAAGAGTTTGATCCTCACCTTTGGGAGGAAAATTGGCTAGGCTTAAAGTGGCTCATAAAGGCAATTAACCCAGTAATTAGCTATAAACCCACGGACCTATGGGGGGGGGGATCCATGGCTGACATGTTGAAATGCTCGACAAATGAGCCTCGACACAGAAGAAAGAAAGGCCATAGGAAAGTAACTGACATAAATATTATAAAACCAAAGAAAGACTAGTGCTAAATGGGTGTTGGTTATGTTGACGGTACTAGCTAGAAAACCATTTCCATTTGCTATATAATTTGTTATTAGCAGGCATTCTCGTCTCAGTTAATACCTACTGCACAGCCTCAGTAAACGTGCCAAAAAGGTATTAAGATGTTTGTGGTCTGGATGTTTCAAACACCCCTGTTCCTGTGTAAGTAGATGCAGTCTGTGAGGAATCTTGTGGTAACTGTCCCTGGCTAATTCCAAAAGAAGGGAGAACCACTGTTTCCTGGGTCAGAAGGGAGTCACCACAATGATCTTGGAGGATTCCTTCTGAATCTTCAAAAGTACCCTGAATAACAGTGAGAAGGGTGAAAAACCATACAGGATAATTACTGTGCAAAGAAAAGAAAACAAAATACGTCTGTCTTCCAGGTCTTCCTTTATAGAGTCCTGGAGCAGAATTTTGCTAGCTAATTGTTCACAGAGGAGAAAAAGTGGTCTAATTGAGGAACTCTCCACATATGGATTAAATCTTAGTGTCCATTTGTGAGGGTCTGCCTTTGCCCTGTTCGGCTTGTCTGCCACACAATTTTACTCTGACAGGATGTAGGATACCTGTAGAGTAAGATTGTGCTATAAAGCTATATCCCAAGCTAACATGGCTAGTCTGAAAATGGGGTAAGACCTGTGTCCCCCTTGCTTGTCGCTGTATCACATGACTGTGGTATTGTCTATAACAATTTGAAGAGGTCCAAGAGCCAAAGATGACTAAGAGAGGTGAATGCTTTGATTGGAGCAAGCATAATTTTCATATATGTGCTTGCATCTGTCTCTGGTGTCCCAAACACCTTGCACTTTCATCTTTCCTAATACTGCTCCTCAAGTGAAGTCTGAATTATCTGTGGTGACTGGCTGTTTTAGATCAGAAGAGGAGAAGGCGACACCTGGATTTAGGGATATCTGTTGCCGCTAACAAGAGATTTCTCTTCTCAAAAATCCCAGAACTGGAATCTGAAAAGGTAATGGCTATTGGTACTGGAGCCAAAGAGACTTCAGTTACCATTAGATTTGCATAAATACCATGAGAATCATTGAGGCCATAAGACCATGAATCCTGAGATTTTCTATCTAGGTGACTGAAGTCTAAGTGGAAAGCCCCTAAAATAGATCCAACTATAGATCTATTTTTTTTTTCCTGTGAAAGAAAAGCTCTTTGAACTGAGGTGCCTAGCAACAATCCTGTGTGATGCAAAAAAAAAAAACAAACTTTTGAATGATCTCTTGGAATCCTAGCCTACGTAGAAAATTTCTCACCCAAACGAGAGATTCCTGACACTCTGAAAAAGGCTTTGCAAAGACAATCAAGTCACCTAAATATGGAACTATGTGGATAATCTGTAGCCTGCAATGGGCCATGGTAAGAGCTAGACACTTTGTGAACACTCTTTAAACAAAGGATATCTCAAAGGGTAAGGCAGAGCAGTAGTATAACTAGGGTGAGGGTGAAGGGGAAACTGCCCCGGGTGCAAATTGTCTGGAGGTGCAGTCGACTGTTCCTGATCACTTTTTATACATACCAGCTTTTAAAAGCCTATATTACATTTGTGGTCAAACCTGAGTAGTGTAGTGTTTTGTGTGTGATTTAAACTGTAGCAAGCAGTTTGCTACAGTTTAAAAGACAAAGATTTTTTAAAACTTAAATCTGAGCACTGCAGCACTCTGTGCAGGGTATAAACAGTAGCAACTGCTCAGAGTTGCAAACCAGACACTCATGACTTGACTTTATATTCTCACCATAATTGTCTAATCAATAAAAAAGGACCTGTTGCCATGGATATGAACTTCCCCACTATCTCCGTTGTCAGCTTCGTGGATATGGGCATCCTGAGGCAATGCAGAAATTGCTTTATGACTACTACAAACAGCTAATCCTCAAACAAACTGATATGAGAAATGTATTTGCACAATGTCACTGGAGGCAAAGTTTTCTCATAAAAGCATTCCTAATGTCAATCAGGTTTAAGGTAGTACACAACCTGTACCCATCACACACAGTACAAAGCATTCACATAGACGCACATATGCTTTGGCACTTAAATGTAATCTTCCTAAACTCTAAAGACTTCCTAAACAACATACACAAAACAAATGCACTCAGCAGCCCTGAATGAACTCTTTCAAAACAGCATCCACATCAACACATGCTGCCACATCTCATAGAGCCTCTATTTATAAGCACATAAGGCAAGCAACCACACAATCCAATCCAACATTCTTGTCACTGGAGACTCCATTATGAAACACATTGATGTTCCTCTCATTAAGCTGAATAAGTCTCAATTAGTTGCTTATCAGGGGCCAGGATCTACCACATTATGCAAACACTCAGGTAACTGGACCACAAGTACCAGTATGGCTCGGTCGTAGTCCAAATGAGCATAAATGATTTGACACATACCTCCCTAGACTATATGAAAAAAGACATCATGGACATCTTGGAATAAGCATTCCACACTGGTATGAGGTTAGCATTTATCCAAAAAAGATGCTACAATACGAGCAGAAGCTGACTGACTTTAATAATGGCTTAGTTTCTAGTGTCATTTAACGGGGATGCAATATTTGTCAGCATGGAAGGATATGGTCAACAGACCACGCACTTGTCTGCATCTTCCAAACAACTTTTGACATAGCAAATCAGAGCCTAAAAAATGTAAAAGTGTTACTGTTCAATGTTAGAAGTCATTGACACATGGCAGCACCACAGCAGTGCAAGGATATAATGCCTTTCAAACATTTAGATCAGCTACTACACAGACATAGACTAAAGGTGGAGGTGTCTCAATTCACATCGAAAATAAATACAACTCCAGGCTGGTCAAACAGGATGATGCATTTGAGCTTCTCCATGTTCAAATCACCACAGGCAAAATCCAGTATTACTTCCTTGAAAGCTCATGGATGATTTTAATTACCCATCTGTTAACTGGGAATCATATACAACACCAAATATGCAGACGCAGAGATTCCCAGATTTTGTAAACACAAACTCCCTGGGCCAAAGTGTTAACACACTGACCAGGAGCACAAAAGTACAGTTGTGTACATTTACCATAAATGTAGATGTTCAAGTGTATTCACTGTTGCAGTCATTACATTTGGGTAATCTGCTGGCAGGTTGCCCTCAGTCGGCCTGATTAACAAAGTCTTGGGTCCCCTTCTTCCATGACGATGCCATTACATCAGTTTTTCTTGCCCCAGATGTCAGGTGCCCCCAAATGGGGAGCAAAATAAAATTAAAAACACAAAAATATACCTCCAACCAAAAACAAATACACCAAAAAGGCTTTTAAGCATAGTAAAAGAAAGTAGATGTATAGTAGTAGAAAAACAGGGGGCTGGAGGGAGGGTAACTGACTGCGCAAGTGAATACACTCAAACATCTACATTTATGGTAAGTGTACACAACTGTACTATGTTCTTCGTGTTTCACTGTTGCAGTCATTACATTTGGGTAGACTCCCAAAGCTATGGTTGGGAGGATGGATTTATACAGCATTAGGATCAGCTATAAGGCCCTGCAAAACAGCATTGGCAAAGCCTGCTCTAGATTTAGAGAAAATTGGTAAATGATAATGCTTACTGAAAGTATGAACTGAACTCCAGGTAGAAGTTTCTAGAATATCCCTGGTAGGATCACCTCTGAAAAAGGCTGCAGAAGTAGATGCAGCCCTGGTGGAATGAGATCTCATCCCCTGGGGATAGGTTTTCCATGGTGCTTATAGCAGAAATGAATGCAATGGCTTATCCATTTAGAAATGGTTTGTTTTGAAATAGCCTTCCCCTCTGCCCCCTGCAGTAAATACTACCAGCAGTTGTTCAGATTTTCTTTGAGATTTAGTCCTGTCCAAGTAGAATCTAAGTTGTCTGTGCACATCCAATGAATGCAGAATCCGCTCCCCCTTATTCTGTGGATTGGGAAAGAAAGTTGGCAGATGAATGGACTGATTAAGAGCCACACTGGATACCACCTTGGGCATGAAGGATGGATTGGTCCTGAGTGGCAACCTGTCCGCATGAAAGATGATGAAAGGCTCCACTGCCATAAGGGCCTGTAATTCAGATATCCTTCTAGCTGAAGTGATTGCTAAAAGGAAGGCTGTTTTCCAAGAAAGAAATTTTAAGTCTGCAGTAGCAACTGGCTCGAAAGGAGGTAGAGTGAGTTTCTCCAATACAAAGTTAAGGTCCCAGGCAGGGGTTGGAGCTCTCCTAGGTGGTCTCAAGTTTTTGGCCCCTCTGAGGTACTGCTTGAGCAGAGGATGAGAAGAGGGGGAGGTCTTGTGTTATAATGAGCTGAAATGGCTGAGTCGTGGATCTGAGGTAAATTGGGCGCTGCTGTGCTCATCCCTTGAGATTGATTCCAGGCACAGAATCTTTTCCATTTGTCAGCATAAGATTTTCTAGTACTAGGTCTCAAGATGAAATCCATCACAGGTTTGCTGAGGGATGCTAAGGGTGAATTTAAGTGATTAGCCAAGCTGCAAGTTTCAATGTTGGGAGCTGAGGGTGCAGAATTTGGTTCTTTTGCTGAGACAGTAAGGAAGGCGTCTGAGGCAGGTGCCATGGTGAAATTTGTGACACAGCCAGTCTGGAGCATTCAAAATAATTTTTGGTTTGTCCTGTTTGACTTTTAGCAGAACTTTGGAGAGCAGAGGCAGTGAGGGAAAGGCGTAGACTGATAGGTTTTTCCAGCTGAAGGACAGAGCATCCACTTTCCAGGCTTTTTTCTGAGGAGTTCTTGTGCAAAATTTGTCCAACTGGTAGTTCTGGCGGGAGGCAAATAGATCTATATCTGGGCTCCCCCATTTGCTTGTCAACATGTTGAAAATCCGTGTTTCCAGTTTCCATTCATGTGGGTCCATGAGATTTCTGCTTAGTTTGTCTGCCAGTATATTCAGTTTTCCTGGCAGGAATTGAGCTTGTAGTTGCACTTAGTAGCTCAAAGTCGTGTTCCACAATGTCATGACTAGTCTGCACAGGGGTAGGAATGTGTACCCCCCTGCTTGTTTATGTACCACATAACCGTGGTGTTGTCCATCTTTACCATTAGTTGTCCTGGATGAATGTAGTCCTTGAAGGCTGTCAGAGCATTCTGTACAGCTAACATTTCTTTTTGATTGATATGTAGGTGCATTTGATTTGGGCTCCATTTGCCCTGAATGCACTTCCCTACCAGATGAGGCCCCCGTGCATAGTCTGAAGCATCTGTAGTTAGGGTTTGGGCAGCAGTGTGAAAGGCAGTCCCTTGTTTTGGTGGCAGGCCTCTGCCTGCCATAGGAACTCTAGGCGTAGGCAAGGTAAGATAGGAATCATTGTTTCCAGGCTGTGACAATACTGACTCCATAAACTTTTTAAGTACCACTGAAGTTTCCTCATATGCAGTCTTGCATATGGAATTAGAAGAATGCAGGAGGCCATGAACCCCAAGGCTTGCAGTATTTGTCTTGCAGACAGCAGGATTTTTGTGGCCACCTGTTTGAAGTAAGTTACCAAATGAATTTGCTTTTCTGGCATGAGGAAAGCCATCTGGGCAGTAGTGTTCAAGCTTGCACCCAGGAATGTAATCTGTTGGGAGGGTACTAGTTGTGATTTCTTTTTGTTTATGGTGTACCCTAGACAAGTTAGAACCCTTTTTACAAACGCCAGATGTTTTATAAGTATGGCCTGGTTTTCTGCCTGAATTAGACAATCGTCCAGGTATGGATATATTTGAATATTTCTTTGCCTGCAAAATGCAATTACTGGAGCCAGGCACTTTGTGAATACCCTGGGTGCAGTAGACAAGCCAAAGGGCAGTGCAGAGAACTGAAAATGCAAGCAGCCTGCTTTGAAGCATAAATAAATAAATAACTCCCAAACGCTAAAGGTGGTCTGTCACAAAAACAGTCAACATTGGCAGAAAATCCACCCAAGAATGGCCAATCAACGAAATCCACAAGTGTTCCAATTAAAATGTAGTCCTTTATACGAAAAAAAATTCGGATTTGAAAAAAAAAAAAAAAAAAAAAAAAAAAAAAAAAAAAGGCCAAGGCAAAGGCACAAGCCAATGCTTTGAAGCGTAGGTATCTTCTGCAAGATTCCCTGATTGGGATATGCAGGTAAGCTTCTTTTAAATCTAGAGTTGCCAAACAGGCATCCTTGAAGTAACTGGTGAAGAGTCAGCATCTTAAATTTTGGAATGTCCAGAAAGGTGTTTAGAGTAGACAGGTCCAGAATTGGACGCCATGATTTGTCTTTTCTGGGTACCAGGAAAAGTCTGGAATAGAACCCTTGTCCCTTTTCCTCTTCTGGTACTGGTTGAATAGCCCCCATGTTTAAGAGGGAAAGTACTTGTTTCTGAGTCTCTGCCCACTGATTTGGGGGCAGGTCGAAATGAAATATGTATCCCTGGGACACTATATTTAAACCCCATTTGTCCTGGGTTATGAGTTCTCAGTTTTTTGCATGAAGAGCAATCTTTCCCCCCAAAGGGGCGGCTGAAAGGTAAGTGCTTGGTAATTTTACAGGAAAGTCATTGAGACTGTTTACCATAGGGAGGGTGTCTTGTTATTTCCAGATTTGGAAGTGGAAGCACCCCATTTCTTAGTTTTGAGAGTCCCTTGGGACTGAAACTTGGTGCTTTTGGTGTGTCTGGGTTTGGCTTGAGTGGATCTGGAAGGAGCTGGAAAGGACCAGTTCTTAGTACGCCAGTGCCTACTAAATCTTGGAGGTTGCACTTGTAAGAAATCTTTCACAGTTTGCATAGATTTAGCTTTATCTTCCATCTTTTTTAGAACTTCTTCAGCCTTATTGCTAAACAGACGGCCCTGATTTAAAGGAGCATCCAACAATTTAGCTTTAACATGATCAAGCAGAGATTGCTCCTTAAGCCAAGCATGCCTTCTAAGCACAGACCCAGTAACAGAAGCCCTGCAAGAGGCCTCTAAAGAATCAAAACCACATTACAAAGTATGTTTTCCAACTTGTTCAGCTGAATGTAATAAATCCTGTAAATCTTTATTTTCCACAGAGTCAGAAATCAACATAATTTTCTGTTTAAGCAGTCCCATGATATGCTGTTGATATTTTAGCATATGAAATTGACAGTTTAAAGCCCTGATTGCCAAGGTTGCAGAAGTATAAACCTTTTTACCCCATCTATCCAGCGCCCTGGAGTCTCTATCAGAAGGGGAAGGAATAGTTTCTGGGTAAGGAACTTGTGTGAGTCAGGAACCCTGTAGTATCTGTCATGTTTACCAGGAGCCAGAGGCAGGGAATCAGGGGCTGTACTGGATTCCAAAAACACATAATCAACAATGTCTAGTACAGGAGGTACAGCCAAAGGCCTATGCTGAGGTAGAAGGAGGAAATCCTTAGATTCAGAAAATTCCTGACTTTCCCAGTGGAAATGCTCCCTTAAGGTATGTAAAGTTTCCCCAAAAGAAAAGTCCTCAGGGGGGGAAGCAGAGGGAATGGAATCCTCTGCATCAGAATCAACATAAGTATGTATGGACAAATCCAGGTCATTGGAAGAGTCAGAAGAAACAGAGGCCTGATCAGAAGATTCATAGTCAAGCTCAGCCCTAGGCCTCTTAGAAGGGGGGGGGGGGGGTTGACTACCCCTGATTAGAGTAATTAGATCTTCAGCCATTTTGATCATTTGTTTTTTTAGGCATAGGGGCCTGAACATGTGGCCTGGGTGTTGGAGTTTTTGACACAGATCGTGATTTAGGCCTTAGCACTGAAGGTGGAGTCGGTTTAATATGCAAGTCTGTAGGCTTGAATACACCCTCAGAAGCCGGTGCCTGCACAGTGGCTCCGGACCCTTTCAAGGTAGAGACAGCCGCGGGTTCCATATGTGAAGCATCTCGCGGCATACTGGACTCCGAATGGGTCTCAGTAGAGGCCTGCAAAACAGAAGTAGCGGGTATCATGGGCTGCGAAAGCGCCTCACTGAGTACCGGTGAACTGGCGACTGGCATAGGAGAAGCGTTGTCGGCAGTTTTGGACCTCGACTGCCTGTCTCTTGTCTTTTTCTTTGCATTTTTTCCGAATTCCAGTAGTCGGATGGCTAACTGAAGTCATTTCTGGATAATTAAATCGGGAACCGAAATACTTAAGAGGCAGAAATGTACCGACGATGGATAGTGCGCTGATTAAATAAAGTACAAAACTGACAGCAATGGTCAAGGAATACAGTACAAATGAAAATCTTTATGAAGTATTTGCTTCCCACAAGTAATGCAATTATTAACTTTACTGACATCAAAAGTTTTACTTAGCTTTAAGTTGAAGACTTCGGTTCTGAAACTTGAAAATTTCACTGCTTCTGCTTCAGGCACTGCACAGCAAGAAAGACTGATGTAATGGCTTTGGCTGCATGTTTTATGCCCCTGACGACCTGACGTCATGGAAGAAGGGACAGCAGCCGATGCAGGACCCAAGACTGTGTTAATCAGGCCGACTGAGGGCAACCAGCCAGCAGATTACCCAAATGTAATGACTGCAACAGTGAAACACGAAGAACATCTTACTGTATCTCTTCCTCACTAATATGGTACAGAGCTGCGTACCCCTAACTGTAATGTCCTCTATGTAAGGTCAGACCACAAAACAATCACACTTATAGTAAACATTAAAACCCAGAACCCCAGCTAACCCTGGAATATTCAGGAACCAATCTAAAGCTAACATCATACTATTAAGTGATAATCTGGCAAAATTTCAGGCCTCTCTCACCCCTGAAACACTGCTGCCTACAAGGAACTGTTCACAGAAACCCTATATAAGCATGTTAATGGCCGCATAAAGGTAGCTGAAACCTACCCTAGTAGAATTACATCAATAAGGTCTATAACAGCAAGAAGAAAATCACTGCAAAATTTAGGAGGTGTAGCACGCAGGAGGATAAAAGCACTCTCATTTATTTATTTACCGGGGAAGTCCACTGGGACTAGCTAGCCCATTTTCAGTGGAGGCTCGGGGAGAAAAGCTCTAGTGTAAAAAAATAATACATAATACATAATACATGAAATTACAAAAAAGTTTACAAAATTACATAAAATGAAATACAACTTAATAGAACAATGCATAAACAGAAAAAGTAGACATAGTAATAGTACAAAGGCACAATAGTTTGAAAACAATACTGTGCATAATACAGTGGTTTGAATTAACCAGCTATATATAGAAAAAAAGTATATTATTTGGGGCAATACTTAGATCAAGCAGTAGAAAATATGAGTGTAAGTTAGTGAGAAAGGCATATAGGTATGAAATTATAATAGTGCAAGGAAATAAATGAAGGAGACACAAAAGAGGGAGTATGGGGGGAAGAGTCAAAGTTAAAGGACAATAAGAAGATAAGAGAGAAAGATTAGTAAAGTAGAAGGTAAGTGGAAATGGGGAGGGAAAGGTGGGGAAAAAGAGTGAGGAGGTAAGTGAATATCAAGAGGGGGATTTCAGTAGACGTTTGTTAGGGATTTAAGATAAAAGGAATTATGAGGAAAAGCTGAATATAGATAGATTCAAGGTTTAAGTAGTAGACTAATAGTAAGTAATGGCTGAGGTAGGAATTGAACAGTTACATATCCACTTGGAGAAGAAATTATTGGGCACTGCACGTTTGAAGTTAGAAGGTGTTGGTTGCAAGCGGATATCAAACTAAACTCAGAGGACAAATGAACTCTACCAAAGCCAAATTCAAGGCTAAGGACAAGCACAAGACAATATTTAGCTATGTCTGCAACCTCAAAGGCAATATACAGTTTTGTGCAGAGCTCCCTGTTAATGCAGCCGCCCATACTGAACCAGAAGGTATAGCAAACCTACTAGCGAAAACATTCAGGTGTAATATTATCCCTCTCTCTCCCTCAGCCTCCCCTCAAGAAATAACATCAGATATAACTCCCCCTACTATCACTAGAGAACAGGTCCTCCATGCTCCCTCTGATGCACTGATGGGCCATGACAATATCACAGGCTGCCTCCTAAATAGCATGAAACATGAACAATCAGGCTCTCTGGAATCACTATTTAACTGTAGACCCCAAAAAGGTTTTGTGCCTCATGAATGGAAAACAGCAATCATCATCCCTCTGCACAAAGGGAGGCAATCATATAAGTCTTAGAAGTTTCATATGCAAAGCCATGGAAAGAATTATCATGGAAATAATCAGCAATGACATAGGATATCTCCAGACACTGAACCCAATCCACTTGAGTTTCCATGCTTACTCAAACTGGTGGACTTCTTTGAGAAGCTCACCAAAGCAATGGATAAGGGCAAAACAGTTCACAGTGCCTACCCTGACCAAGCCAAGGAATTTTACAAATTTCACCAAATAGGCATTGCTGACAAATTCAGGAAGTTAGGTATAAACCCTTTTGTCACCCGATGGATAGCCAGTGGCTGATAGTCAGGACCCATGATGTCAGAATTTCGGATTTCTCCTCTACAAAGAGGCCAGTCACAAGTGGAATCCCTCAGGGAGCTGTTCTGTGACCACTAATTTTTGCATCTACTTCTCTGAAGTCAAGGCCAATGTCAAGGGCCTCTGGGTGACCAAATTTGCAGACAACTGCAAATTAGGAGCAGTCAAAGAATCCCCCAATAACATGAATGTTCTACAGGAAGGGCTGACGCAGACAAATAACTTGTGTCAGAGCCATGGACTAAAACTAAATGCCTAGACATGCATAATGGTATCCTTTGGGAAGTCATCCACCCCTGGTAACTATAACAATGACAACACACCCCTAAGAGTCGACTCAGTAGTCATGGAATTGGGGATACATACAAACAGTAATCTAGACTTTGACAATCACATGTCTACAGTAGTGAGGAAATCATTCTATGTTGTACAACCTCTAAACAAAAGTATGACATTGTAAGCCCAGGTAGGTCACTGTTCCACTGTACTGCATTTATCAGACCAACCATTTTTTTAAAACACCTTTACTGAATTATCACTTGTGACCTAAGCAAATTTATATTTATACAAAAGTAATCAAACAACATTAATAAGTTCACATTTACAAACATATCACATATATTATATATCATACAGTCTAAGCAACATTCCATAAATTGTCCAATTCCTGGCTTATTCCTCCTCCAAAACATTTTTCTGTATGTATTGTTCACACAATTTCCATTTTATCTATCTAATTTACTACTACCCTTTCAAAAGATCCCACTTCTGTTATTTTACCTCTGTTACAATATTCACAACTTCAAATATAGTTGATTTAGATTTTGATTTCCATTTTCTAGTTATTGCTTTTTTTTTGGCAGCCGTCAAAATTAAACTTAACAAGGCCTTACTACATCTAGGCAATTCATACCTTTTATCGGGTCTATATTATAACCTCAAAGGTTTAATACTTCGAATACATAAAGATCGAACTTTATGCATAGAAGTATTATACCATCGAACCTTAATAAAAAAAATACTAAAACAAAAAAAATTCAACTAAAGCATTCACGCAGGGGGTAAGCTCCCCAGCAACCCCCACACCCCCCCATTTAAATATACCAACTCCGAGATCGCACAACATTGAAGTAAACGGAAATCGCCCCTTACGGATATTACCGTTTAAACGTTCGATGTGCGCTTTCGGTAATCTCATGTCGATAATATTGTATTCGATATTGTCAGACTTCGAGATTCTGATATAGACCCCCTTTATCCCAGTGCAAAAAAAAAATCCTTAGTTATACCCGTGTGTTCGCCCAGTATTCTTGACAGAGTACTCTGTATGGAATTTTTAAAGTTTGCCAACTTATTATACTCCCAAAACATATGTTCCAAGTTGCCTCTTTCTTTCACATCACACCTCCAATATTTGCCATCTACCTGAGGAAAAATTCTTTGGCGTCTTTTTGGGATATAATAATATCTATGCAATCACATTCGGGCAAAAATCCTAAATCTTCTAGATTTTGCTGCGTATTTGAGAGCCATGCATATGTCCTCCCACTGTTTCTCTGTGAATTTGCATATCTGATCTCTCTTCCTAATCTTTGCTGACCTCTTCTGACTGATTCCTATAGTTATCATGCAATATTTCATATGCCCAACTAATTATCCTTTTTTTAACAACTTCTGTTCATGATTCAATTAAAAACTTTACCAGTGCAAGTCTTTCATTTAGGATCCCCCTACCCCTTTCTCTTTGTCTGTACCCCATATCAGTCCTTAACAGGAAAGGCAATCACTAGCCTGTAATCCAAAGGTCTTCTTGACGTCTTACCATTCCATTACCTTTCTCTCTCTAATTATTTGTTCCTAAAACTATGGTTCTTTGGCCAGCTTTCTCCAGTAAATTCCAGCCCCCTCTTACCTCTTTTCTTTATCCCTAATTGTAGTCATCCCTATTGGCAGAATCTCCTTTCACCACTCCTGTGTTGGCTTAGTTCTTAGCATACTTTCTGCTACTTTACAGTATAGTATAGTATATTTTATGCTACTTTATACATGTAATAAATATAATATATTCCATACGACTGTTGTCATTCGCCTTAAGGATCTGGAACCAAAATCCTATTCTTTCCTTATTTCTCAAATTGTACACCCCCACACTTCATCATCATCCCTCTCCACTTTGAATTGTAGATTTCTCCTTTTGTTATGTATAAAAGCCTTAACCATATAGCTCTAAAATATCTGTTTAAATCAGGTAATCCTAAACCTCCTTTTTCTATTATTTATTTCTATTATCCAGTTGATTCTTAATCTCGCTCCAACCCTCCCAATAAAATCCATCGACTCTTTTATTAATTACTATCCACAGCTTTTGACCTGGTGGATAAAAATATAACTGATCTGTGTATAAAACTAAAGGGACTAAAATCATTTTTACTGTTTGTATCTTGCTAACCATACCCCATAGGCAAGAGCTTCCAATTTCTCAGTTTTTGTATTATCTTTGTTTAGTCTCTTCGTACATATCCTTAGTTGCCATAACAGAATCCATTTTAAGCTATACTCTTAAATATATCATTTTATCATGTCCCCATTAATTTCCGTAGGGCTGAACCAATATATAGATGTGGGTACATTGTTTATAGCTACAGCCTTTGTTTTTATTTTCATTAATTTTACATCTCGAAAAAAATGGAACTGTTTCATAATGTTCCACAAAACTGAGAAGTCCTTTTCTGGTTCCACCAAAAACAAAATAATATCATCTGCAAATAAAGCCAACCTTTCACACAAACACCATACCAACTATATTCTTGAATTTCTGGGTCCCTTATTTTGTTTGCAAATGATTACAAATAAAATGCAGATAACAATGGGAAAAAGAGGATGCCCCTGCCTGGTTCCTCTACTCAGACACAACATATCAGAGAGAGGAACCCTCTCACTTAAAATTATTTTGCCTCCAATTCTTCATACAGCCTTCAAATTAACCTTATTACTGTATCAGGAAATGCAAATGCTTCCACTGCCCTACTCATAAAATCGTAATTTACTCTGTTGAATGCTTTCTCTGCATCACAACCAACCAATAACAGCTGTATTTTCTTACATTCTGCTTTCCTATGGATCATCATTGTGCCATTAATGTTGTCAAATGTTTGCCTCCCCTCCGCAAAACCAGACTGGCCTATACCTATCAATTTTAGCATCACCTTTTCCATTCTTCTAGCCAGAGCTTGGTGACCTTAGACTAGATACAGCACCCACTGTTGATGTTATGCATCATCCTATGGGTACACCCACACCAACTAATATGAAGGTACTGATGTTCTTCACTACAGATGTTAAACCCATTATAGACATCATTAATAAGAACTGTCGGGTGTTGACCACAGACACAGACGTTAGGAGAGTTGTTGGGGAGCATCCCACTTTCCTGTTTAAAAACAAACGTAACTTGAAAAGGTTATTGTGCCACCCTAAGTGTAGTAATAGACATACTGAAGGAGTGACTGGTATGCAACCTTGTGAGAATTGTAATTTTTGTAGTTATATTGATACCACTACGTCATTTATACATCCAGATATGGCTCAACTTTACACATTTGAAATCAATGCCAAATGTAGAACATCACATGTGGCTTATCTTGCCAAGTGCATAACATATGGACCGTTCTACGTTGGTAAATGGATAGGATGTTTAGAGATAGAGTGAGAGAACATATCTATAATATTAGGATTAAGTCACAAACTAATACTCTATCTTAACATGTTATGATGCTAGGAGATGACCATATGTTTAAGTTTGTGGTGACAGATAAAGTGATACCTACTGTACATGAGGGCAATATCAGGAATATGACAGAGAGTAAAGAGGTGAAATGGATTATAAGACTTAGGACAGACAGAGGGAAGGGCTTAAATGAGAGAGCATCCATTAAGCCTACATTAAAATCAAGGAAACTCTCAGTTAAATAATAAATGTTTTATGTTTATCTATATTTATATATAATTGCTATATGCTTTTTATATATTTTATTCATGACAATATGCTGAAAATTGTATTTCTATTGTGTTTATATTTTCCCAGATTTTTGTGTGTTTTTTATGTAGGGAGCATGGTGGATTTCACTTTAAATTAATGCAATTAAGTTGTATGCATGTTGACCGGTTGATGGATAGTATTTAAATGGATTATGTATTGAGAATTTCTAATGTCCTGAAGAAGTTTTTATGCAAAAGTGTTTACTTCCTTTATTAAATACAGTTTTTTTACATTTCATGGTTGGACTCATATGAACTGCATGGTTCGTGTATTGCCTTATTCTTCATTGCTGGTTTTACTTGTTATTTAGTTGGCAATAACATGTTTGCCATTTATGGTGTGATATTCTGCTGCTTTAGTTTATCAATTTATTTTTACTTCACACCAAGAATGGACATAGCAGAAGGGAGTATACAGGACTTGGAATTTGATTACAAACCTAACAGACCTGCAGAGGTGACAAGGAGTATTCCGGACAGGTTTTTAGCCTGTGTTAGGTCAGAAGGGAATCCCTTGATGGCTCATGATATCACATCCAGTGACGCGAGTGCTACAGTGGATGCGGCAGATTTTGAAGCACTTAAACAAGCAACGGAGAAACTTGAAAGAGATTTTTTGAAGTTGAAAAGACTCCAAAAGCAAAGACAGCATTTCGAGGTTTGTCTCACCAGGAGAATCATACCGAGAGGTCTGAGAGTCCTCAAGATGCCGACCTACAGAGTGCAGTATCCGGACTTACTGGCCAGCTGGCAGTTACTCAGTTTGGAGGTAAGCGCCAAATATATGGCTCTCCTTATTGATTTTTTCAAGCTGGAAGAAGATTTATTAAGAGCTTCTATTAAGGAGCAACAATCCATGTTATATATGAAGTATCCCAGTGTATTAGTAGATCGCATTTTAGAAGGGCTCCGGGATGGGGTCATGGTGTATGAAAGAAGGCTGTTACAACAAAAGAAATAGAAAATAGAGAGGGACAGCCGTGACTTTCAAAGGGGACATGTGTTTACATGGCCTAGATTTGAAACTGTCCAGAATGGACGAGAACAGGGTAATGAAACTATTAATGTTACACAAAATCATGCTGCTCCTGAAGTTGTTGATATTAACTCTACCCCCTTGCGAGGGGGAGGGGGAAAGAATGAGACAGTTCTTAATAAACAGAGTTGTATTAACTTGACTCGGTCTGCAATGGAACATAGTAACACTTTTTTACAACATAATGTGAACACTGCTGAAAATGTGTTAATTGAGGGAAATAGTACTATCCCTACAGGATATGTATGGCCTAAAACAGCATTGATTATGGGTGCTGTACCTCCTTGCAAGACCCTCAACTTCAGTAACTGGTGCCTCTCCCCATTTTCTGTTATCCAGCAATGGGGAGAAGGGGCCTTTGAGGACACGGTCCAAAAGCAGGGGGAGGCAGAAATGCAAACTGCCAATGGAAGGACAGCCGAACCAATCCTTCAAGAAAATGTGGAGTCAAGTGGGGACACACTAGTATGGAATCTTTCCAAATTTATCGTGAATCAAGATGAATTGTCTGTGTTAAATAAAGGTCTAACATTTATCCCTTCTAGAAGTAGTGATGTAACTAAAATCATGACTGATGTGAAATGTTTTAGTAGGAATGTTATGCTTAAATTTGAATTTGAAAATCAGATAGACAATAATACACATGCTTCTAAAAGGCCTAGTCTGTATATGGCTAATTCTCACCCCTTAGTAGAAGCCTTTAACAAAATGATACAGGATGACTTATATAAGTATTATGATACTAAAAGAACCCATAGAGATGTTAAATATAATTTAAATTATAATGAACGATTAGCTCTAAAAAGCTTGCAAAATGATGATTCTATTATGATCAGGCCTGAGGACAAAGGAGGTCCAATTGTACTTATGGATAAGTGTGAATATGTTAAAAGCATGGAAGTCATGTTAAGTAATGACCAATTTTACTGTCATGTTGACATGGATGAGGTTCACTCCCTACAAGGGAGGATCCTGTCCTTGTTAGGAGATCTACTAAGAAGTGGACTGATAGATATAGGTTTTTATAACTTTCTAAAGGTTGAATACCCATTGTTGCCTACTATACAAGGTCTACCTAAAATTCACAAGGATGGTTTTAACCTTCCAATGAGACTGATAGTTGCTGGTAAGGGGTGGGCCACTGAGCTGTTCTCTCTGTATGTAGAGAAATGGCTACGACCCATCCTGGACAACAATAACTTTATTCTTAAAGACATCAAGCAGTTTTTGTTTGATTTATATCAGTAAAGTGGTTCTGTGGTATTGGATTTAGACTGTTATTTTCTTACCTTGGATGTCCAGTCCCTTGTTACCATCATACCCAATGATTTAGGTGTTCAATATGTGCAAACATACTTACATAGACATAGTGAATGCGGGGAAGAACGAACAGACCTGATATGTTTGTTCCTTGAAGTTATATTACAGAATAATGTCTTTACACTTAATAATCACATCTATATACAGCATGATGGCGTAGCTATGGGCACTTCTTGTACCAATAGCTACGTCAACATGTTCATGGCAGTATGGGAAGAAGATACATTGTTCAAGATGGACATGTATGTTAGATATGTCAAATTTTATTGACATTTCGTCGAAGATCTCTTTTTGGTTTGAGTAGGTACAACTATAGATTTGGAAAGGTTTCTAGTGGAAATGAATGGGATGTATGAATATTTGAAATTCACTATGAATTATTCTCGAACCAAAATAGAATACCTAGATGTGTATGTGGAAAGGCTTGAGAATGGCTATATCAATACTGGGGTGTATACTAAATATTGCTACAGGAATACCCTGTTACACAGAAGTAGCATGCACCCCCAGTATATTTTCAGAAATATTATCAGGGGACAAGGGATGAGAGCTTCAAGATAGAATGCCTCAGATGAGGGGTTTCATCAAGAGTTGACTAAACATAAAGGAAGATTGACTGATAGGGGTTATAATCCACCTGAAATAGAGAGGTATCTTGAGGAGCTTGGTGACCTTAGCCTAGATACAGCTAGACCATATTATTCACCCATTGTTGATGTTACGCATCATCCTATGGGTACACCCACATCAACTAATATGAAGGTACTGATGTTCTTTACTACAGATGTTAAACCCATCATGCCATCATGGCCATCATTAATAAGAATTGGTGGGTGTTGACCAAAGATGCAAATGTTAGAAGAGTTGTTGGGGAGCATCCCACTTTCTCGTTTAAAAACAAACCTAACCTGAAAAGGTTATTGTGCCACCCTAAGGGTAGTAATAGACATAACGAAGGAGTGATTGGTATGCAACCTTGTGGGAGTTGTAATTTTTGTAGTTATACTGATACCACTAGGTTGTTTATACATCTAGATACGGGTCAACTTTACACATTTGAAATCAATGCCAACTGTAGAACATCACATGTGGTTTATCTTGCGAAGTGCATAACGTGGATCATTCTACGTTGGTAAAATGGACAGGATGTTTAGAGCTAGAGTGAGGGAACATATCTATAACATTAGGATGAAGTCACAAACTAATGCTCTGTCTAAACATGTTATGATGCTAGGAGATGACCATATGTTTAAGTTTGTGGTGATAGATAAAGTGATACCTGCCGTACGTGAAGGCAATATCAGGAATATGACAGAGAGTAAAGAGGTGAAATGGAATATAAGACTTAGGGCAGATAGAGGGAAGGGCTTAAATGAGAGAGCATCCATTAAGCTTACATTAAAATCAAGGAAACTCTCAGTTAAACAATAAATGTTTTATGTTTATCTATAGTTATATATGACTGCTATATGCTTTTTATATATTTTATTCATGACAGTATGCTGAAAATTGTATTTCTATTGTGTTTACATTTTCCCAGATTTTTATGTGCTTTTTTATGTAGGGAGCATAGTGGTTTTCACTTTAAATTAATGCAATTAAGTTGTATGCATGTTGATTAGTTGATGCACAGTATTTAAATGGATTATGCATTGAGAGTTTCTAATGGTCTGAAGAAGCTTTTATGTGAAAGCGCTTACCTCCTTTATTAAAATACAGTTTTTTACATTTCATGGTTGGACTCTTATATGAACTGTATGGTTTGTGTATTGCCTTATTCTTCATTGCTGGTTTTACTTTATGATCATTGTTTAAAATTGAAATGGGACTACATGAAGCTGGATCAGATAGGTCATAGGTTCATAGGTTCATACTAGGCTATCTGCCCAAAGGCATTTATAAGCCTAGCCCATAGTTATGTGGCTTTCGCCACCCCTTTAGTTTGAAGAAAACTATGCCTATTATTTTGCTGTGCCTCTGTCAAGCAGTGACACTGAAGTAATCCCTGGGGTATATCTGCAATCTCCCATCCATTGGTCAAGATTCCTCTTGAACAAGGCCAGCGAGGTGCTCTGCCTCACATGTACCGGGATTTTGTTCCACAGCATAGGGAGTCTCTGGGTGATGAATCTGTCCCTCCAGCACGTTCTATTAATAACCGTGTCAAGGTTTAAGTCTCCCGCCCTTGTTGTTCTGAGGGATCTAGAATTTTTGAGGTGAAGCATATTCATCAAATCTGGGTTTGACATGGCCTTATATGTCAGGCACAGGTCACCTCTGAGCAAGCGGTATGCGACTGAATAGAGCTGGAGTTCTTTCAGTCGGGCAGCATAAGACATATTTTTGAGACCCTTTATCCTTTTGGTGAGGAACTTTTGGGGCCTTTCCAGCTGCTGCAGGTGTCGGGTCAGATACATTCCGAATGGGGCATTGTACTCAATCATAGGTCTAATGAGTGATGAGTACAGGGGGATGATGACCTCACTAGATCTAGATGTGAATCCCTTCATGATCAGGTGGGCAATGCAGAAGATTTTCCTAACTACTTTGGCAACATGAGTGTCAAAGCAAAGGTTACTGTCAACCTGGGTCCCCAGATCCCTGATGACTTCTTCTGTGCTCAGTGGATTGCCACCTATATGGTAGCTAGGGGTAACCTTGTTTTTCCCGAAGGGTATGACTATGCATTTCTTGGCGTTTAACTTTAGGCCATGGCTCTGGCACCGGTTATCCGTTTCTGTGAGGCCCTTCTGAAGGATATCTGTGTCAGATATGTTTTCGACTATGGCGCCCAGTTTGCAGTCATCTGCAAACTTTGTCAGCCATAACCCTCTTGTGTTTGCTTGTACTTCAGAAAAGTAGATGCCGAACAAGAGTGGTCCCAGGACTGAGCCCTGTGGGACACCACTTGTGACAGGCTTTGAGTCTGACATGGCGCCAGCAACTCTGACCCTGTGGGTTCTGTCACTTAGCCAGTTTGCAACCCATCTTGTGATGTATGGGTTTACATTCAAGCTTATGAGTTTTTCGATGATACCTGAGTGGGGTATTGTGTCGAAAGCCTTTGCCAGATCGAGGTAGGCTGTATGGACTGCCTTGCCCTCATCAATGGCCTTGGTGACTATTTCGAAAAATTCAACCAAGTTTAAAAGGCATGATCTGCCTTTGACAAAGCCAAACTGGGTTGGATCCAAAGTCTGCAAGTTCCCTGTGTCTTTATTTATGAGTTCCATTATGATCCTCTCCATGGCTTTGCAGATAAGGCTTGTCAAGCTAATGGAATGGTAATTTCCAGGGTCGGTGGAGGCACCGCCCTTGTGAAGTGGGACCACAGTCGCCGTGCGCCACTCCTTGGGTACGTATCCTGAGGTGAGGCTAAGATTAAACAGCTGTCCTAACTGCGGGTTTAATTCCTCATTGAGTTCGTGGAGCACACAGCTGGGGACACCATCCGGTCCCATGGATGCTGTGTTTTTTGCCTTGGAGAGAGCAGTTCTCACTTGGGCGTTGGAGCTGTTTGGGGGGCTACAATCCTCTGGTATAGATATCTCTCCTTTTGGGGAGGGGAGAAGTTTGCACTGAACCTGTCAGCCAGTATGTTGGCAATGTGTGTAGGTTCAGTAATCTTCACATCATTTTGAACTAATTCTGAGCATATCTGGGAGTTTCCTCCTAGGTTTCTAACATAGATAATGACTTTAGATATTACAGCCACCACAGCTTTCTTCCAGGATGTTGGTGCCACCTCTCATTTTAAAATACTGTTAAAAAACATCCTTCCAGATCTTTATCACTTTCTTCCCTCACAGCTTCCAAATTTCCACCAGAATACCATCTATTCCTGGAGAGCTTCCTGCAGATTGGTTATACATCGCCATATCTATCTCATTACCCTTAACTGTTAGTTGTTGAGCCTCATCTGCCTCTAACCTTGGCATATTTAAGTCTTCCATAAATATTTACATTAGCGCTTTTTCTTGAGTTCCCCATTTCTCTGTTTTATACACATTTTCATAAAATTTATGAAACTTCTCTACTATCTCGAAAGGATTTCTAGTTATTTTTCTTGTTATATGCTCTCAAAGTTTGGCAACAACCCTTTCTACTTTCTGTTGCCAAAGTTGTGGTGCAAAAAGTTGTGTGCTCTGGGGTTATTATCAAAAAATACTTGCTTAAGAGCAAACTTTCTAAACTCATTCATATTATCCAGGTACTCTCTTATTTATTTATTTATTTATTTGCACTCTACAATTGCTTCTCTTTTTGTTCTGTGAGATTTCCCTTATTATGGAATACTTTAACCTTTGTCAGCCCCTCTAAATAATATAGCAATAACCCACACCTGGGTGTGGGTAATGCTAAATTTACCCATGGTTGGCGTGGTTTGGTCCCGAGGGACCAAACAAAGCCAACCATGGGTAAATTTAGCATTACCCACACCCAGAAGTGGTTATTGCTATTATATGACATTATTTAAGAAAAGAAACTATTACTTTTCTTAAATAATGGCATAGTATAATGCCTGTTTGCTGCCCTTCCGCAGATGTCTGGCATCATGGCAGTTCTGATGTACCGCGCAGTACATCAGAGTTGTGACAAAGCTGGAGAAAGCAAGATCTCCATTGCTTTTTTTAGTGTTTAGCTATGTTAAATGAGTTTAACATAGCGAGACCGTTTTAAAATAAGCAACGGAGATGTCTGTTGCTTATTTTAAAACTGTCTCGCTATGTTAAACTCATTTAACATAGCGAAACACTAAAAAAAAGCAACGGAGATCTTGCTTTCTCCGTTGCTTTTTTTTAAAACACTGTCTCGCTATGTTAAATGGGTTTAACATAGCGAGACAGCTTTAAAATAAGCAACGGAGATCTCTGTTGCTTATTTTAAAGCTGTCTCGCTATGTTAAACCCATTAGCGAGACAGTGTTTTAAAAAACCGAGTTATACTAATGGAAAAATGTCCGGGCGACCGGACCTTTTTCCATTAGTATAACTCGATTTACAACGGGCACGCTGGCCAATCAGCGTGCACGTTTTGGGGTGGTTCATGGTATAATTCTCATTATTTCTTAACCAGATCTCTCTCTCTCTCTTTTATTTCTACTCTGTTTTAAACTCCACCTTTATTTTATCCCACTCACTAGCTGTTAGGAAAAATATATAATAGTAATATGTATGCTTAGTGCATTCGAGGTTTAAAAGGGTTAATACATTTATTCTGTTCACACTGCATGAATCTGCACAGCTATTAGAAACTTAACAAGAGACATTTAATTTCTGCTAATGTCATGAAAATAACAAGAGACATTTAATTTCTGCTAATGTCATGAAACTTAACAAAGAGATATTTCATTTCTGGTTATGCCATGAGAAAATATGCAGCTGCTAGAAGCTTTGATAAAGAAAACAGTAGATGCTTGAAAGTATAAACTACAGTCAGCATTACTTGTACCAAAGCTAGAAATGTACCTTGAATCTAGACAAAATGTAACACATGTATTAGAACTGTACAACTGATGAATTGAAAATTTAAGGTGGGCTAAAATAAGCCCAAGGCCAGGTTGTTTTTCTCAAAATGTTTTGCAAGACAGCAAATAATCTGGTCAGGTCAGCAATAAGTCTGGTAACATTTTCTGTAGAACATACAGAAAGCTGTGTCTAACTACGTCAGCAATAGAATAGTAACATTTTCTGTGTGACATGAAGAGAACTGTATAAGAATATCATACTGATCACCAAATAGCCAGACAAATCCTGTACCTACATGCTTTGTCTCCTTGCTGCAAGTAATAAAGGGTGCCTTGCTTGAACCTAACATGCATTGGTCTTCGAAGTTTTTTCCTTTTACACTAGCTATAAATTCTGCAGTACTTTCTAACTTCTCTAATAACTCACAGATAATTTCCACTACCCATTCCTTAAATTGCTCTTTTTTAATAGTTAGGTGAGGAAGCCCCAGTGTCTCATCTTTACTTCATTACTGTGCATTTTTATATTAGTACCTATTGGCACAAGATCTGAAATAGTTATTGGATGTGTTTCAAAGTTCGCAATTAAACGCACATGTTCCTATGAAATATAATTTATTTCTAATCTAATCCAGATACTACACCTTGGAGAATAATATGCAAATTCTCTCTGAAATCTACCCTCTTTTGTTATATTTCCCTTCTAGGTCCCCCAGATACAACCTCATTGTTGCAAATCAACTTCTAGTCCCCACCTATAAGTAATATTTCCTGAGGAAAGCTCATTATTTCTCCCATTTTCTAAGCTCCATAATAACAGTTTTAGGTGGAATATAAATACATGCCAGTGTGCCCCTTACTGCCACAAATCACAAATCTGCCATTATTATGGGGTTTTTTTCTTCTTCTTCTATCACTAAAGAAGCTCCTCCAACAATTAATATAACAATTAATATAAGTACTCCTCTTTTATGTTGTCCTTAATATTCTGCAGAATATCCATCCTGAAATCCTTTCTTTATCAAATTCACATGCTCAGTTTTTTTCAAAAATATGTACCTTGTAGCACTGCTATTTGCACTCTGCATTTCATAACATAATTAAGTATTCTTTCCTCTTTGTCTATACTTATGAGACCATTCACATTCCAAGATAATATGGAAAGTGTCACCTTATGATACAAAGTCACCTATTATATGTGTCAGCTTTTTGTAAATGTCTATTTCCAGCTTTTGGGATAGAAGCACCCACAAATGTTTGTCAGGTTAATCCTTTACACATTTTTTCCTTATCATCAACACTGCAACCTATGTCACATTTTAGAAGACTTTTTCTTTTAATAAAAACCCTCAAACAAAAAAACAAACACACCTCCAGAACATGTTTTCACCAGACCTATCACTGACAGAATTTCCTCACTAAAAGAATACAGGGCATAAGTAACATGTCCAATGAAAACCACCTCAAAGCGCTATGTATCTATTCTGTCTCCAATAGTATGTTGAGGGAGATCAATGTCTGGCACACAAGGCATTGTTGGATCAACCATGATGGACCTCCTGCATATCTGCAAAACAAACATCACTAGAATTACCTGTTCTAAAGTTTTAAAACTTGCCTGTGATACAAATAAGACCTGCTGGATTGAGAGGTATGTATCCCAGAGACTAACCTTCTTTGGAACAGGTGAAGTAGAATTCCTCCCTAACCCAAGTATAACTTGGGCAATTGGATTGGGAATAGGAAATTCATCCCTGGTATGGCACCTATGTCTCTAATGGACACAGGTAGCATGTAAATGGTTCATTTCCCAGACCTCTTCTTGTAAATATTTAATCTGCCAAGCTTCTGCTTACACTTATCAATAGTACCAAAACTTGTCAGAGATTTGGTATTTATGGCTAGCCTTAAAATGGCCCCAATGGCCATTAGCCATGTACACAACTGTGAACCTATGACCCTAAGCAGTTTCCTATAGTTTACTAGAGAAAGAAATGTTTCTTTTTCTAACTAACATGTGAGCACTAGAGTGCTGTGTGCAGGTTTTAAACTGTAGCAAACTCCCATCTGTCCACAAACCTATCAAATCTGGTGGGCATTGTCTGTACTCATACCATGTTGCTACAGTCTGGAACTCCTTATCTCTATCCATCATAATATTCCACACGGTTAATGTTATTCTCTTATAGGTTCATAGGTGTGTACTAGGCTAATGGCCCTGGAGCTGTTACAAGCCATAGAAGTGCCCTGGCATCATGCCGCCCGATGTTAGTTCCCAGTGCCTACATCAAGTAGAACCACTGGAGTGATCCCGGGGGTGCACTTAAAGCTAAATGTCCACTCTTGGGATTCAAACTGTGCACCTACTATATGGCAAGCTGTGCATCTAGCCACTAAGCTAACACAGAATAAAAGAGCATCACAAATCCCACTATCTTCTTATTTCTTGAGATTCCCTACCATTTCATCATTTTCCCTTTCCAATTTGAATTGTAGCCTTCTGCTTGTGCTATGTACAGGAGCGTTAACTGTGTAGCTTTAAAATATCTCTTCATATTAGGTAATCCCAAACCATCTTGTTCATGTTGACAGCTTTTAGTGAGTTGTGGTAGGATGAGAGATGACTCAGTAGGAGGAAAAGAATAGAGGATAAGCTGAGGATCAATATGATTAACTAATGGGATCTGTATTTATTGATGGCGGGTAGTGGGGAAGTAGGAAGCAAGACATTATAGGACTGTAAAATATTTAGTGGTGGTTGAGTCTGAAAGCTGACAGAAGGTAGGTAGGAAGGAAGGATTTCCTATGAAGGAAAAGAGTTAGGCTGTCCTAGAGTCTTCCCTTATGTTTCTGAAATGGAAGAAATATAGGGGTTTGAAAGGCTACGGTATGAGGATGTAATTAAGATAGGAAGTAGGGACGGTTTAGTAGACATTGAAATGTAGAATAACATATAGGTACTGTTGGGGAGAGGTCTGAGTATGAATGGATATTGTGCAAAACATTAAAGGAGGGAGAAAGGTTGTTGGGAGTGATGCTAATTTTTATTTATTTAACATTTGTTGACCGGGAAAGTCTGACTAGGTTCCACAGAGCCTGTTTTCAGCGGAGGCCCGGGGAGAAATGCTCCAGATAATTGTTAGACTGAAGTAGGAAAATCAAATCAGGAATGTTTGTATGATAGCAGTAAAGTTGTTTGGGGAAGTTAGATAATGTGAGTCACAGGTGAAATGTGTATGTGGGAAATAAAACAGAAATGTAACAGGGGGTGGATAGGAATTGGGGGTAGGGTAGTAAAGCCAAGTATATCTGGCTTCTCATCCTTAGGTCAATTATTACAGACAGCAAAATGTTTATCGTCAATAAAGGGCAATTAAAAAGGACGTACAAAGTAGAACAGGTTTTCTGTCATTTAATGTTTGCAGAAATCAGGAAACTAGAGACACTAAGTAACTGGAATATATAATGTAATATTTTGGTCAAGAGAAAGGACAGTGGCCAACTTAGTAAGTGGTCCTTAGTGTGCAAGGACTCTTCCTTTGGAGGGAATGTCACAGCTACTTTCCAGTGCAGGGCAGGCATGAATAAGTAAGGTGGGCAGGGGAGTTGAAAATTATGTCTAAATGTGTGGTGGGTTTTGGTGAGTAAAACTGTCTGTTTTTCAATGATGTTACTTTTTCATTAAATTGATTTTTGAAATGCTGGTGTTGGTGTTGATGTTTATGTCAATCAACGTACTTAATACTGACCCCACACACACACACAAACACACACACACACACACACACACACACACATATATATATATATATATATATATACATACACACATATACATGCACTTACACGGAAACAAATGTACGCACACACACACAAATATATATATATATATATATATATATATATATATATATATATATATATATATACAGATAGATATAGATATATAAATACATATACACAAGCAGAAATATGCAGCATATAGGCACACAGTCTCTAACACACATACAGAAACACATGCACAGATGAACACAATCAAATACATGGGATCCTGTACACAAAACCTTACATATGCAAGTGCACACATGGACAACCATTCACAAAGACACACACACACATACATGTAGACACACACACACACACACACATATGTAGAGGCACAGATACACAGACACTACACAGCAACTCACACAAAGGCATGCTTAAATACAATCACTTACACACACACACACACACACACACACACACACACACACACACACACACACACACACACATGATTTTCATCAAATGAATGAATTAACATGTAGTTAACAGTCACACTAATGTATTTCAGCTCACTGTTATCAGATTCATACACTGCAACCAATACAATCCCTTCTCTGGACAGCAGCACACACTCACGCACATGCACAAACACACAAACACATATCAATCCTAGTAACTAACTATTTCTGGACTTGTTTTCATAAGAGCTGTTATTACTGAATAGAAAAGAACTGGCAGCTACAGTAAAAGATTTTTGGCACACCATATACTTTCGTACAATGAACAGGTGCATTTGTTTTGTTTTGTTTTAATCAGAATCTCTTAGTTGACCCCTTTCTAAGGGGGACTAGCCAAAGGGTTTTGCTGATTCTCCGCACCCATTTTCTAAACAGAAATAATAAGTCCATGTTTTAGCATTTCTGCCACTTTAATAATCTATTCATGCTTGAGTTGCATGAAATTCCTATAGTGAACCAGTGAACTGCTGCCATCCATAGAGTTTATTATGCAAACTAGTAACAGAAGTATATTGCCATGCTTTTCTTTAGTATTACACATACAAACACAGGGTATAAGTCTGATCTCTGGTTACTGACTAGACTTGTAACAGTCTAGAAACGGGTAGCTTAGTATTTACTAATGAGCCTATAAGAGCAATATATGTGACCCAGCATTATTGTGTGTGCACAGATGAAAATCAGTGATATTTTTACATACGTGTATAAACACACACACACACACACACACACACTCAACCACCCACCCCTAGGGCCAATTTAGATTCAGTAATCCACCTACATGCTTTAGGAGGTTGGATGAAGCTTTAATACATGCAGTGAAAAAACACACATGAGATGGTCATTCAAATGGTACCATACCTTTTTAAAATAAAATGGTATATAGGCCAAAGTGGTCCTGTAATGTACTAAGAGCCTGCTTAAGTTATTTTAAACTTGACTGATGGGTTTGCCAACTGGCACAAAGGCACAGCATCTATGTAATTCTGATGTCTAGGACTCAAGAAAATAGATAAGGCTTGCAAGGTGGATACACACCTGAACAAGCAACAAGGCAGCTTTCAAGACAAGTCTGTTCCTAGCATTAGCCATATGTAGTGAATAAAGACATATATGCTAGCAAAGATGGCAGACAAAAGACCATGACACTAAGGGCTATACATCTGTCAGCTTCTAATTAATGATCCTCTCCAGAAAGTGGAAGTCAAGGAACAAAGGTGGAAAGGAGAATCACATGGAACACAGTACTAATTACATTATATGAATGATATGATGTTCCACAGGCACTGGTCATACTTTCTATACACCTCCTGGTACTACAGCCAAATTATCTTTCTTAGAAAGAAATTAAACACATTAACCACACAGTCATCTTACAGACAATTGTTTCTGAGAAAAGCAAAGTTAATCTGACAAGGCAAATCTCTATTCTAGCTACAAAAAGGGAAATAATGTTTAAACTTTTATAGATTTCATTTGTTTTGTGTTCTCATACAGTTTCTATAACTAATGAAAAAAACAACCAAAGTGGACATTTGGAAATAACTTTTTTCGTAATGCAACATCATTCTGTAGTCCTCAGTGGAACTACTACTTAATAATATAACCTAATTACTGGTTACAAATAAAATGAATCAAATTCTGTACTTGCATAATGGTTTTGCAGAGATTGCACAAATGCTGCACCGCCTTTAACTCTGAATAAACAAAATGACGAACAAAGACAGGAGTTGTTAGTTTGCTGAACACAAAACAACTCCCCAAAATGTGAAAAACTCAAGCTGCAAAGAATGTACTGCAAAATTTTAACTCTTTTTACAGTGGTTCCATTTGCATTCACCAGGTAGATGCAACAAGCATAAAGATGGGAATTTTAATTTCCATGTAAAACCCAAGAGACTACAGAAAGCATACCTGTTTACATTATAAATGTCCTTATGTGAAAAGGTATCATCTATGCTTAGAGAGTGTTGTTTTAAGAATCCCAGATAAATAGTTCACATCACAGAATAAAAAGCATGCTTCAAGAAGAAAGGAAATAAACGGTAAAAGACTGTGTCATGTAATAAGTAGGGAACAACTACTGGCTCTCTCAAAATCCATCTCATCAGTTCCTAACAGTTATTCATACAGCAGAAGTGCATTTGAAAATGTTAGGTAGTGAAATAGGCTTGACAAGTAAGTATAGGTAGCACAGTGTCACACAATTGGGTATAAATATATTTTTATTTTGTTGTAAAACAACTCATCAGTGCAAGCTGCATTAATTTTTGCCTATAAATATGCTGGACAGACACTGCCTTAAACAATGCCTGCTAATACCAGCAGTAATATTAAGGACACTTCAGTTTAATACTAGACAGAAATCAATAAGCAGAAACTCCACACAACACTGATGAGCTGTTTTACAACAAATGCTTCACATCATTATACAATGGCTCACAACAACTTTAGTGCTATAATAAGCAAAATAACCTGAGTATAAATACTTACAGACTTGTTAATTTTTGCCAAATTTTCTAAAATGTCATATCTCCAATGAATAAAATGCTACAGCATTAGTTAAATTCTTAAATGGGAAAAATAAAGGGCACAGTCAATTAATACCTGGGTACAACTGATATGATCCACTGTTCCATCTCACCAAATACTTAAAACCATTCACTGGATGCCAGCGACCTGAATCCATACCACACTCAGCTGTAACCTCCCAGGAAACACTGGGAGACGGCCTTCGCCTCAGTCAAAGACATTCTGCTACTGTGAAGTTGGTCCAAGTTTAGGACAAAATGATGTTTTGCTTTCACAGTTCAACTCAGTCTAAACAAACCAGACTTTTTTCTAAGGTCTAAGGCAAAGGAAACAGACAGGCTGCCTAAGACAAAGACCAAAGGCTAATAAATAAATAATCTCAAAAATAGACTTCTATCTTACTGTTGCTAGAGGAACATGAATTATTAATGTAACTGTAGAAAGAACAGTAATGCAGTCACCTGGAGGGAAAGCTCTTAAAGATAACCATACCAAAAACTGAAATGCCCCGTGATCAGAGTTAAAGTTTTGATTAACATTTTAACATGTGCATTAGCATAATTTGTTACAAGCAGCTTGCTGGATAACCGTCAAACTGCCCAAAATTCTTACTGTTTAATTCATTAAAACTATACTTCTATACAAAATGAAAGGCATAACAAATTAAGAATTGTGACATCTTACTCTGGATACAAAGAAATAAGCTAGATGGTTAGATATACCTTCTGACCTCATTTAGAACACAACTCAAAACTCAAAACCTAATGCTAAACGCAACAGCCTAAATGCAGACAGACACACAGTTTTTAATGGTATAATTTATTTTAAGTCTACATGCAACAGTTGTCTTATTTTACATGCACAAAGCAACCCTATGCAAATCATGTACTTTTTCAGTAGTAATACATTTCTTTTAAAACCCAAAAGTAAAAAGAACACCTTCCAGCTGCAGAAATTGTACTTGGGTTTCATATACCTGTATTAGGGATGTAAGTACCGACAGCAAAGCTATTTCTAAAAAAAATACCTTAAAAATACTAAGGTCTGGATAAACTTTGTGAATACTGTAGATAATTTAATGTATTGCGTGCAAGCCATCTAGTATTGTTCAGAATTTTTCTGTGTCTACTTTCTGCATTATGCATTCTATGTAGACTTTTATTTATAGTTCTGTCCCACATATTATGTAAATGCAATGATTTGTGATTATATGATTAATAAGGTACTCCCTTTATAGACTGAATGCTGCAATTGTTACAATACGATTTCCTTGCAATGCTCTTCTTAACACAGTAATACTCTTGCAATTTTCTGTATGCAATGTTTTATTTTGGTTTTAAGAAAATGCACTATTGTAATTTTTCTTTATATAATGTTTTTCCTTTCTAGATAAGGTCGTGACTAAAAACGGTCCTAGGACCAGTTCATTTACCCATTTAACGAAGAGCAACAACAACAATCAGACAAATAATTGCATGCTTGTACATATATGTATGTTCAGGGCAAGGTGCTCCTCCAAGCTAAGCTAAACTGAGTGATGGCTACAGTTCTGAGAAAATACCTGCACATTTCCTCAAACAACATACGTAAACAGCGCACTATGCGAGAGACTTCATGGATTCATGGAGAATTCCCCCTAGCTATGGCAGATTCTAAAATAATTTGCTTGAGGAATGCCCTGAATTATGAAGTAAGGCTGAATTTGTAGGATATGCTACTCATAGCTGGCTATAGGCACCAGCAAACCCTGCAGTCACTGGGGGCCCCACAACCACAGTGAGTTATCTTATTTTGATATTTTGTAACATGTAGTCAACCCAACAAAAACTAGTACAGCAATCTTGTATACTTAATAAACCAGCTGGGTAAAAATAACTCTTATTTGTATCACCTTTAAAATTGAAAGATACCTCAGGTTATAGTGTTTTGTCAAATAACAGGCTTCATAATTTCATTAAATATTTTACCATTTTCACAGTGCCCTTGGCTTAACTAAATCCTGGTGGTTGGCATTCTCTCCACTAAAACTGACATCATAGCCAGTTTTAGGCACCTGCAATACTTGTGGCTGCAGGAGGCCTCTTTAATCATCCTTAACTCTTTGGGATCCCTTTTAATTATCCTTGTCTGTGTGTGGGCCTCTTAAAAGATGCTGTTGGTTGGGGAAAATTAGGAAAAAAATATTCATTTTCTCATTATGCTCTTTAACCAAAAGAGGGTTGGGATATGATCCTGTTCGGATAAAGCTGATAATCAGTGAATGAAGAGCCAGGTAAGCACTAGAGATCAGCAGCTCAGGGTGACTGATGCCAGTGCTTAACTTGGATTTTAAGAAAAGCGGATGTTTCTGATCTTCAGGGATGTTCTTCAGTTTCAAGGAGTTTTATAAATGCTGTAAGAATACTAGACACTATAACTCTCAACTTTTTTGAGCAAAAATTCTTGGCAATGATAAAAACAATAGCAGAATAAAGGCTTAAAAACTCAGGAACACATTTTAAATATTACTCTAATTCACTTAAAGGTTAATAGAATAACATATTTTGAACCATCATGCATTTCTGGGCAATAACAAGTATGAAACTCGGACGGCTGGGTTTATTAACTGCATGTAAGGCTCCTTACTGAAACACTAGCACTTGAAATGCCTGGTGCGGACATGTCGAAAAAAAAGACCGAAAATCCAGGAGAAGAGTGAATCTCAATCATCATCCTTCTTTACGTTTCTTTTTTGGAGGGGGCAAGTCCCTTGCACCCTCTACACCCCAAAAAGTATATATATATATATATATATATATATATATATATATATATATATATATATATATAAATATGAACTACAAGATTGCCACACCTCAAAGAGAAGGGAATACTTCTGGAAATTGCCATCTGAGACTTAGTATATGTAAGGTTACTTTTCTGACCATTCAGTCTGTGTATTTCAGGACTCATTCTAAAGGGTCCCAGCATTTCAAATGGTTATCCTGCCTGTAATCCTAAATGATTTACCAGCAAATCAAATTTATTATGAGGAAGAGAGCTAAATTATGAGGCAAAAATCAGTGACAGTCTAAGAAATCAGGGACAGTGACAGGTATGTATTACTCCTCAAAGAGGTAAATAAAAGTGACTTACCCATGTTTAGTGACTGCTAAGCAACAGTTACTGATCTTGTATGGCCGTACCAATGCTGCACAACATACTGCTATTTACTAAAAAAAGTACACAACTAGTGCTGCTATGACATATATGTGTGTGTGTGTGTGTGTGTGTGTGTGTGTGTGTGTGTGTGTGTGTGTGTGTGTGTGTCTTTGTTGCTGGCTATAATGTATTTCACTTTCTAATACAAACATTATCAGATCAGCACTGCTATTATGCTTGGGAGGGTAAGTAGTTGCAGTGTACTTTAAGTAACAAGCTGGCCATAGTTTCTTGCACTTACCGTTACAAACATAGATCTTACACATGATAGACAGCTATCTTCCGTGGTTTGGCAGAAAAAGGATATGCGAAAATAACTGTTCATCGCCACTATGGTGTAGCACTGCATTCTCAGAGTGCCTTGCACTGGTTGAGTTCTTGGCTGTGTGGTCTGCATGCCTTCCCTTGTCTATGTGAGTGTCTATTCATGTGCTCTGGTTAACCCCAGCACCTCAAAAACATGCAGCAGGTAAAATGGAATTTCCCCCGTTTTCCCTGGAGGTGAATGTGCAGTGTGTGTGTGTGTGTGTGTGTGTGTGTGTGTGTGTGTGTGTGTGTGTGTGTGTGTGTGTCTGTGTGTTTTCACATGTGTGTTAATATCACTGATTTTCATCTGTGCACACACAATAGGTTCATAGGTGTGTACTAGGCTAATGGCCCTGGAGCCTTTACAAGTATACCCCATAGAAGTACCCTGGCATCGTGCCACCCGACGTTAGTTCCCAGTGCCTCTATCAAGTACAGCCACTGGAGTGATCCCCAGGGTGAACTTTCTATTTCCCATCCACTCATCAAGATTTCTCTTGAAGAGGGCTAGTGAGGTGCCCTGCCTGACATGTATGGGAAGTCTATTCCAGAGCATAGGCAGTCTCTGGATTATGAACCTGTCCCTCCAGTATGTTCTGTTAATTATGGTAATGAGGTTGGTGTTTCTGGAGCGTGTAGTGTGGAGAGATTGGGATTTCTTTAGATGTAGCATTTCTAACAGATCTGGGTCAGACATGGCTTTGTAAGTCAAGCAGAGATCGCCTCTTCTCTTAGTAGACAATATGAAACACAGAATAGCTGGAGTTTCTTTGAGTCTGTCGGTGTAGGATGTGTTTAAGGCCTAGGATCCTTTTTGTGATGTACTTTTGTGGCCTTTCCAGCTGTTGCATGTGTCTAGTGAGGTACATGCCAAATGGGGCATTATCCTCGATGATTGGCCTAATGAGGAAAGAGCAGAGAGAGATGATGACCTCTTTCTTCCAGGATGCAAAACCCTTGGTAATGAGATGTGCAACATAGAAGGACTTTCTGACCACAGTGGCAATGTGGTGGTCGAAGGAGAGGTTGCTGTCAACCTGTGTCCCCAGATCTCTTATAATGCCTTCAGTGTTCAGTGGGCTCCCATCGATGTGGTAATTAGTGGGAACTGAGTTTTTCCCAAAGGGGATGACGACGCATTTTCTGGCATTAAGCTTAAAGCCATGGTTTCAACACCAGTCATTGGTCTCAGTGAGGCCTTTCTGTAGTATGGCTACATCACTTGGGGAGTTAATAATGGCTCCCAGCTTGCAGTTGTCTGCGGACTTGGTCAGCCAGAGTCCCTCTGTTTTGGCCTGGACCTCTGAGAAGTAGATGCCAAACAGGAGAGGACCCAGGACTGATCCCTATGGGACTCTACTCATGACTGGTCAGCAGTTTGACTTGCAGTCTGGTACTTTTACACTGTGGGTTCTATCTTTGAGCCAATTTGCAACCCATCTAGTGATATAGGGGTTGATGCCTAGTTTGGTATGTTTATCAATAATTCCTGAGTGAGGAATGGTATCAAAGGCCTTGGATAGATCGAGGTAGGCTGTATGAACTTGCCTTGCCCTCATCCACAGCTCTGGTGACTTACTCAAAGAAGTTAGCCAGGTTGAGCAGGCATGATCTACCTTTCACAAAACCAAATTGCATGGGGTCTAGAGTGTGGAGATTCCCTATATCCTTGTTAATTAGGTCCATGATGATATGCTCCATAGCCTTACATATCAGACTTGTCAGGCTAATGGGGCGATAATTCCCAGGGTCTGTAGTCACTCCCCCTTTATGCAGAGGGATGACTGTAGCAGTGCACCATTCAGTAGGGACAAAGCCTGAGGTGAGGCTGTGATTGAACAGGGCACACAAATGTGGTGCCAGTTCACTTAGTAGTTCATGTAGAACACATCCAGGGATATAGCTGGGTCCCATGGAAGCTGTATTCTTGGCCTTGGACAATGTAGCTTTAACCTGGGCTGCAGTGAAGCTGGGTGCTTGGCATTCCTCCGGTATTGTGATTGGTCCTTGGGAGGGGGGGTAAAGTTGGCACTGAATCTGTCAGCCAGTATGTTGGCAATATCTGTTGGCTCAGTATAGGAGGTACCATTGTGCAGTAAACTCAGAGCAAACCTGGGTATTGCCGTGGAGATTCTTGATATAACTATAGAAGGCTTTGTGGTTGTTTTTAGTGTCTGATGCAATTCTGCCTTCATAGCTGGCTTTAGAGGTTTTGAAGAGGGATCTCAACTTTTTGCTGAGGCTAATAAGGGAGTTTTTCCAGTCTTGGGACTTCACCTTTTTCTGCAACAGCTTCTTCCTTCTGCTGTAGAGTTTATTAATAGCAGGGGACCACCTTCCTTTTTTTGGAGGACAGCGTCTTCGTTCTGTTGGGTATGGCTAGTCCTATGAATTTATGTATGTGTTCATACAGTGCACTGGTGTATGATTCGGCAGTCATGAATCTATTTTCCATTGACATGAGTGCTGTGAAGTTAGCCACCCCTGTTTTTAGGAGTCCAAAGTCAGCTTTGGATAAGTTTTACATGGTGGTTACCATTGCTGGGGGTGTGGGTGAGATGTGGATTTCCATGGTGTTTAGTCTGTGGTCGGATCTAACCAGGGAGAAAATGACTATTGGTGTAGAGCAATGGTTTCCCATGTTAGTAATAACCAGGTCAAGGATCTTGCTTCCTCTAATGGGGGGTAAGAATGAGCTGTCCAGGTAATTGGAATGGATGAATTCCAGGAAGCGTTGGGCCAGTGTATTTTTGCATGAGTAGTTTTCCCAGTTGATGGAAGGGTAGTTGAAGACACCTAGTGTTGGGTTGGACCCTAATAGTTTCCAGAGTGCTTAGGAATGTGGAGTGAGAGTCTTGGGACATGGTTGGGGACCTATACCAGGCTACAACCTGAATCGCCGTCTAACCCATAGTTGTATCTGAAGTATCTCGGATGCGTTATGCTGGGTACTAGTCTGGAGTTGTGTATATCCTTTATGAATATGAAGACACCACCACCTCTGGAGCTTCGGTCCATGTTCTGGGGCTGAAAGGTATGGAATGAGTTATAGCCTGGTAACGCAGGGGTGCTGGGACACATATATTACTCTTATAGGTTCATTAGTAAATACTAAGCTACCAGTTTCTAGACTATTACAAGTCTAGTCAATAACCAGAGATCAGAATTATACCATGTACTTTGTATCTGTTAGGTAAAGACTAACTCTTCTGTCAAGTCTACCCTCTCTTCTTGGTAGCAGTAAAAATGCAGTTGACAAGTAATTATATTTCAAAAATAAGGCATAAAATATATCACAAGTTGTAGAAACAGGTTTACGTAGGGTAAATGCTCCTAGCAAACAACAATAAATGATAACACCACCAATAAAAGTAGCCAGGAGCAAAGCAAAGAAAGGTCGGAATACTTCAATCAGAAGTTGCAGATATCCAAAAAACATTCAGTCTCAGTCCATAATCTCCCAATAAAATATATTTATTTGCGTGCACATACGATGGTTAGCGCTTTCGCTTACAGCTTCATCAGACCGCTGAAATGGACTTGGTGGTAGCCTCTGCCCTCACCCACATCCACTCCAAAACTACCCCTGATCGAATGAGTATGTACCGAAGGTTGCTGTAGGTTACGTGTGAGGGGACTGAGGATTGTGTGGTCACTGGTTTAATTATCATAACAGTCAAACCTTACAGGCATGCACAGGTGGTCACTATAACTATTATTGGGCTGGGGACAGTGTGGTCATTGTTTCTTTTACTTTTTCATAGATCTCAGAGGTCTAAAAGAAGGTCACTATAGCTTGTGTATGGGCAGTGTGCTATATAGGAGTGACAAAGTGGAATACATTAGTGTAATCATTATTTTTTTCACTTTCCTCACAATACCACATTAGACATGTATGATGGCTGTCTTTGGGGGAAAGGATGACAAGTGAGGAGGCATGCTATGTACATGTATGACAGCGGTCAGTTAAAGTACATGACTTTGGTCATTTGAACCAGATGGATACACAATAGTGACTGTCTTTTTTGGGGGGAGGGGGGCAGGCAATATTTCCAGATAGGATATGTGTATCCTTAAAACAACACAATTGTCTTGTTAGTTTATTATGAGATACTATTTTGTCAGCTATGAACATTAAGCTTTGGACACAACGTATGTGTACCTCGGGAAAAAAAAAAAGACTGAAATTATTTTCTTACTCATGATTTTTGCTGAGGCCACCATTGGATTAAAAGGTTATGAAATGCTCTGAAATACATCCTAGAGCATCTATGACTTCTGGGGATCCTAGGTTAATTGAGTTATTTCCTAAGTGGTCACTACTGCATTGTTTTGGTCAGAAAAGATGTGATGAAAGGATACAAAGAAAACTAAAGTTGAACTGCAACACTGAATTTCTATTCAAGCCATCATTGGATGAAAAGGGTTGTGTAAAAAGAAAAAAAAAAAACATTCTACATTTTCTGAAGTGCATTTTAAAGTCATGGTTTCTTAAATGCTGAAGACTAAGGCAAAATTTGAGAAAAGGAAGGGAAAAGTAAAGTACATAGTGTGGGGTGCCCAAGATAGGGAAAACAGGGAGAAGCACTGGAGGGTGTGTGTATATGTGGGGGGGGGTACGAAACAGTAGTCAGTGCTTAGGATGCCATTTCACCTAAGTCCAGCCCTGAACATAGACGAGTTTGTAATGTGTCATTGTTGCAACTATGTGTCAGTAACTGTAAATGTCTTTTTTAAGATGGACCAACATAGTGTGGTACACAGGCCTATCAGATTTTAAACTAGAGGTCAGTCTGTCTTTACTACTCATTAAACTTTGCAGCATGAACTAAGAGCTTGCCTAGGAGGGGTGGCAGGGACAGGGTGAAACTTAGACTGGAATTGTCCAAGGGGTCCCCAAATTAACATTTGATGGAGGCCCCCAAAATGTTAATACTGGCCTTGATGTCACTGACATCAGTCCATTACCATGATTAACTAACAATGATGTTTAAGAAACATTGAATGAATAAACAAACCAATAACTAAATACATAATTAAATGCCATGTTTTGTCAGAAGTCTGCAATGTTTACTTTGTTTATTTTGTTATTTTGCTTTTGTTTGCTAGGTTTGTACAACTGGGCTTTGTCAAAAAACCCTTTTCAGTGAAGGCCTAGGAAGAAAAGCTCCAACCTATTACAAATATTTTTAAACAGACATTTAATAATACACATGAACAGACATTAAAGCAATAATACATGAGTGGATAAGGATTTATCCACAGTTTGTACGGTTTGATCACAAGGGCAAGGCCTAAGTGATTAAACAAAGCCGACTGTGGGTAAATGCTGATATACCTACAAACAAGAGTGGTTTATTGTTTTTATATGATAACATTATTTTAGAAAGAAGTTTTTTACCTTTCTTAAATAATGCAATTGTATAATGGGACTCCTGTCTTCTTCTGTACTGTCTGCGTTATTTTGATGTACTGCTCATGTGTATGGGACTTGCATTCCTACACTTGACGGAGAAAACAGAATCTTCATTGCTGTTTGTTTATTTTTTTTAACTGTTAAAAAACATTTATGAGGACTGCATATTTTGGTGCATCCTCTAGTATATGCCAATAGAAAAGTCTGGCCGCTCAATTGCACTTCATTGGCCAACTTTTTCCTTTTGGTATATTCTGATTTACAGCATGCATGCTGGTTGGGCTGTCCAATCAGTGTGCTCGTTTTTGATTAGTAATGTTAATATTGTATAATAAGTAATATACATTAACCATCACACATACATTTGCTAATTGGATTACATTCATATACTGTAAAGGAAGCTATTACAGTGTGAAAGAAAATGTGTGCATTTAACAGATGTTGAACACTGAGCAGCTGAAGAGGTGTTTTAGTGAGCTTGTCAAATCGATAATAGATCTTGTGATCAGTGATTAGGGCTAGTGATTACAAATTCAAAGAAAATGAAGTGAAGGAACTTGGTAGGGCAGAAAATATTAATATGTAGTTAAGAGGTAGGACATGCAGTGATTAGAAATTCAAAGAAATGGAAGTGAGGGAGAACTCAGTAGGGCAGAAAATGTTAATACTCTAGTTAACAGGTGGTATATTAAGTAGGTTCAAAGGAAATTATATATGCAATCATAAGAGTTATATTAAAAGTACAGGCAGTGTCGTGAGCAGTGCCCCAAAACTATGTTTATATGGCAGGGAAAAACTAGTAAAACTATTCAGGTATTAATGAAGACTGGCTGTGGGGCATATGACTGTAAGTAATGAGAAATGATTTGACAATATGGCAAGCTGAAGATTACAATGACATTTGACATGGATATACAGGAGCAGATCCAATTACTAGAGAGATGAAGTTTTAGTTGTGTTTTAAATGAATATAAATTCGGAATGAATTTGAGTAGTAGTGGGATGTGGTTCCATACGTTAGCTACACTATTTGAACAGAGTCTCACCTGCAGTATTAGATGACTTGGTTATAGAGATTTGTGATTTTTTTTGTCTAGACCGTAAAATTCTACTGGGAGAGTAGTGTTGTATTAACTTAATATGGGCTGGGCAATTTCTGAATTAAACAGAAGTCTGTGCATTGTAGTTAGTTGAGAAAGAGCTAAGTGACCTGGTACTTCTAACCAATTTAATTATCTGAGTGCTACACTGTGGTTTGTTCAAATGTTATGGTTTACAGCAAATTTGGCTATTTTATTATAACACTGTTCAAATATGGATAGTTGTGAGATTTAAAGGTTAGGAAAAAATGGAGGCAACACAGTGGACAGATGGCAGCAAAACAATAAGGGCTATATATCTTCTGGCCATGTCAGTGAGGAAAGTTTTATACTGTGTAATGTACTCAGTTTTTGAAGATTTCTTTTAACCATGTTTAATGCACAGTGGTAAAAGTTTAACTGGTCATCTATGATGACACCCAATAATTTTGTGGGATTTACTTGTTCTATCATGGTATTGTTGTCAAAGGTGATAGTGAATAGTGTTATGGAGATGTGTTTTGGGGAAAGAGCAAGAGTAGCTGTGAATTAATTAGCCATATTTCAGTCACTAAGATGGTTAAGTGAGGTCTTGGGAGATTAGACAGACTTTCAGCAGTGAGTATTAGAGTAAAGTCATCAGTGTATTGAACTAGACTGACATTTTCTGTAGCAGTGTAGACATCATTGATGAATATGCTGAAATTTATGGGACCTAATATGGATCCTTATGGGACAACAATGCTTGCTGGCAAGAAGTTGAAGAAATCAGGTTTCCATTCCACTGCTTGTGCTCTGTTTGAGAGGTAGCTACAGAACCACTGCAGTGAAAAGTTGGAGTGCCCTAAAAATTAGAATTTAGGTAAGAGTTCCTGTCGGGAGATAAAATGAAAAGCTTTTGATAAGACTAGGAAGATAGTGGAGGCTAGGCTTCTTGCATGTCTATGGGTGTTAACAGTGTTAATAAAATTCAGCAAAGTAGTAGTTGTGCTTTGATAGCCATGTTGGTTTTAAGACAGAAGGTGATTATGTATTATACAGGTGAGACATTGCATAGCAATACATTTCTAATATTTTGATAGGATAGATAAAACAGCAATTGGCCTATAGTCTGAAAGATCTGTACTTATTCTGTCCTTGTGCAGCAGAATAATGATGCTTGTTTTTTTTTCATTGTGAGGGGACTTCATCATCACGTACGGATCAATTTATCAGAACTGAGACTGGATATGTAATAGCCTCAGCTGACATTTTTAAGATATCTGTCATGTAGCATGTCAGGAGCAGTGGTAGTAGGCTTTAATTTGCTGAAGAAGTTTTGAGGTAATGTACAGTAGCATGCTTAGTTTCCTACTGTGGTAAAAGCCGACATGACAGTCTGCATATAGAAAGCATTTAAACTGGCAGCCACGCAGTAATGTGAGGCAATATTCAGCTCCTTAAACTGGATGCCACTGGACAGTTCCCATCTACTGAATGGGAAAGTGAGACAGATGAAGTAGGGGATTATCCAGAGCGTCCTGCAGCGCAAAACCCTCAATTTTTCCAGCAGCCTTTTCGTAGAGGTAAGCGAGTGGAATACGGAGATAGACAGAGATATAGAGGTGGCGATTCCACAACTGAAAATGGACAGAGACAATATTCGGAAGCTCAGTCAGCTTCCCAAAGGTACAAACGAGTTAGAAAGAACTGACTCTCTAAACTTTTTTAACCAAGAGGTTAATGGACATGTTATAGATAAAGCATATATAATTAATCTATGTAATTTGAGTTTGGATGATGCCACGATTTCTATGCTCAACCATGGTTTAAAATTTATACCGACAGTATTGCCTAGACTACATTTTTTAAAAAGTGATATATTTCGTTTTATACATAAATTACATTTAACTTGTTTTTTTCAAAGCAAGGATAAGAATGTGGTCTCAGATAATGTATATAATGACATATCATCCATTTCGGATGACTCAGAGGACATTTTTCATTCTTGTATGTCAGAAAATGAAGTTTTTGTGAACAATAACGCATATTGTCAGTTGGACACATCTAAAATTACAGTTAAAAGTCATTTTGTTCCCCCTTTTTTCATGAAAGTATCAAGAATTTCTCAGCAATGATAGAGTTTGCAATCGAGCCTATTTATAATAAATTTGAGGCTAATAAACAAGGCATTGATTTTAGCTTGACTAGATTAGAATGGCAAGCCCTACAAAAATTAATTTAAAATAAAGAATTGGTAATAAAACCAGCAGATAAGGGCAACAAAGTAGTATTAATGCATTATACTCAGTATGCTGAAATGTGTTGGGAGCATCTAAATGACAAAGAGACCTATAGTAGATGTGATATTAAAGAATATGAAGAGGCTGTAAAAGAATTTAATGCTTTACTTCAGAAGGGGCAGCGATTAGGTTACTTTTCAAGAGATGATATAATTCATAAATTCAAGACAGATAATTGTGAAATAGCCAAATTTTATTGTTTACCAAAAATACATAAGAATATTGATCATCCTCCGGGTCGTCCTATTGTGTCAGCATGCAACTATTTTTTGCACAACATGGGTATATTTTTGCATAGTTTTTTATATCCATATGTTATTAAGCAGGCATCTTTCATTAAAGACAGCTTTAACTTTTTGGAAAAAGTATTACCAATTACATGGACTAAGGATATGTATTGGTTATCGGTAGATGTAAAAAGTTTGTATACAAGTATTAAACATAAACATGGATTGAAAGCATTACAGAAATCTTTAGGAGATAATCCATTATCATTTTATGTTGTGGAACTGGTAGAATTCTGCCTTAAGAATAATTATTTTTATTTTGATGGACAACTGTTCCATCAGTTGAGAGGCACAGCTATGGGGGCAGCATTTGCCCCCATGTATGCAAATATTATGATGCACTTTTTTGAGACAGAATTTTTATATCAGATGGAATTTTTCAAAAAGAATGTAGTAAAATATTATCGTTACATTGACGATTTGATTTTTATTTGTAAAGGGGGAAAACAGGAAGTACATAATTTTATGTTAGGTCTAAAAGAGAATGAGTTTGACTTGAAATTTGATGGTTTTCCGTTTGGAAATAAGGTACATTTTTTAGATATTACTTTAGAGGGAGGTAAGAATGGAAAGATAGTTACCAAAGTGTTTCGTAAATTTGAAGAAAATTTACATTTTTTAGATGGATGTAGTTACCACCCACCACATCTAATGAAATCTTTACCATATGGTGAATTTATAAGAGTGAAGAGATTGTATAATAATACAGATGAAGTGGATACAGAACTAGAGAAAACTTCACAATTATTTGTTAGAAGGGGTTATGATGCAAAGGAAGTAACATTGTCTTTAAATAAGGTTAAAAAAAGTAATGTATGGAAGGTAAATAAGAAATGTAATAATAATTTTTATAGGAATCAAAAATTTAAAAGTTTAGAAAAAAATTATGTAGTAATGACTTATGATTTGTTATCAGAAGAAGCCAGTCAGGTAATTAAATTTTACTGGAATTCATTATTTAAATATAAAGATTTGACAGAAATGTTTCCAAAAAATATTATTTTTTCTTACAAGACAGGTAGGAACCTTAAAGACATGTTGGTCCATGCTGGATTTTCTACCCCCAAAATTAATTTAAATATGGATGTGAAGTTAATAGGAACCTATCCATGTGGGAAATGTATTTCTTGCCAGTATGTATGTAAAACATTTGATTGTATAAATGGAAGGCATTTTCAACCCTCAGGTAAATTTTCATGTAATACGGAAGTTGTCATATATGCATTGAGATGCCCATGTGGATTATTCTACATAGGGGAGAGTAAATGTGCCTTTAAAGTAAGATTGCAAGAACACGTTAGAGATATTAGAAATAAAAAAAATAGAAAGCCCCCTTGCAATGCATTTTACAGATTATCATAGTAGTGATCCAAAGGGTATGTTTGCCACTGTTTTAGAACACATTGTTTTAGATAAAAATGATGAAATAGTTAAAAGGAAACTCTTATATAAAGAGACAGTTTTTATATTAACATTTGATACTATGACACCCAGAGGCATTAATACAGAATGCAACTGGAGAGTTTTTCTGTAATTAATTGATTAATTGTTTAATTAATATTTTATGGTATAAATATGTGTTGTAATGAATTTGATATTATTCTCCTTGAAGGCGAAAGCCGAGGCGCTAGAGAGAGATTATTTAATAAATCAGTGTTGGATCCAGTTTTCTGTCGTTATAGTCTAAGATGGGGAAGAGAGACTGAAAAAGCAAATTACAAGAGAACAATGGCAGGACATATATATGCTTCTTAAGTCCAGAAGGTTTAGGGTCTTTACTTGAAAGTGTTTGCATAGGTATTTTTGCACCCCAAGCAGACTTCATAGAATTTTTCTTCAGGTACATATCAAATGTTGAAAGTGTAATGGGGAAGAAAGAGGATGAGACGTTTTTGGAGTGTAATGAATTGGGAGATTTTAAATATTACCTACAGACTACTAGGTCAGAAATATAGGGTGAGCAGCTAGGTGTAACTAAGGAAATGATTCTTTTGAGCTGGGGCACAAGATCTGAATTGCCTAGACATAGATGCATTGTATGTTTAATTCTGGCGGCTGCCAAAAAAAAAAAAAAAAAAAAACAATTACTAGAAAATGGAAATCAGAGTCTAAACCAACTGTATTTGAAGTACTGAATATTGTAAAAGATATAAAGGAACTGAAAGAGGGATCTTTAGAAAAGGGAAGGAGTAAATTACACAAATAAATAGAAATTGTGAGAAGAATGCATGCAGAATAATTTTCAGGAGGAGGAGGAGATGTGAGGTTTAAAGGAAGACAGAAATTCAGCAATTTGCATACCGTTGGACTAATGATAATTACAAAAAAAATAGAAAAGATATGAGATGTATAATACATGTAAATTACAAAATTGTTAATAAGGTTTCTTTTCTTTTCTGTTAATGTACATTTGCCTGTGTCTTAAGTAGCAATTTAATAAAGGTGATTAAAAACCACAGGGAAGATAGTATTTTTTTTTTTTGAAGAACAAAAGTTGCTGGTTGATTGTCCCTGAAATCAAGAAAAAAAGAACTACAAACTATAGGCAAACTCATGTGAAACTTCAAAGTAAATGAGCACTACTCAGTATAAACAGCACTTTTGATCTCCCAATAAAAGAGGTCACTGGCATAGTGGGACTAACAGGTCAAGAAAAATTAACTATATAAACATATAATTTGTTTCAAAATTACTACTACTTTACTGAAAATAAAAGATATAAAACAGATGAGAACTTTTTTTTCCCTTAAAAAGATTCCATCAGATTTGACTCCAGTTTACATGGAATACAGTATTTACATGTTTTAAGAGACAGTTCAATGTTAAGTCACTCGAGCAGGAGCCATAAATTTAAGAAAAGGTTGGTTGGCCAAGCTGGAATGGGAATTGGTCACATCTTTCATACCTGTTCCGTATATCTACTTTTATTGGTAGCAAAAAGGTTGTAGATTATGTGTTGTATTCCTATCCTATATGGCTAGTGGCTAGACATTGTAAGCTGCTTCTTGAACAAAATGCTGTAGCACATTCTTGGATCTGTAAATATGTATACACTTTTTAGCATATCCTTGTTCTTAAAAATGTGTTTTGCTAATTTCTTATGTGATCTTATTCACCCTGGCAGTGTCTGTAAATGGTCCATTATGATCAGTGCACTACCTTGATGAATACATATAAATAAATAAATAATATGTAACAGTGGCTAATCAATACAAACACTTGGCACAGACCATGTACAACACTACTACTTCATCTTCCTTCTGTGATAATTTAATGTTATTTTCCACAATTAAAATTAACAAGAACTAACAAACACCAGTCAAATTATAAAGTTACTTTTTGTCTTCAGAAGCCTATTTGCTAGATTTATTTATTATATTAGAGGTCTATTCTAAACAGTGTGGATTGTGAAGTGCCTTCTTGTATATAAAATCTAATACATGGATATTCCAAATCAAACCTAAATAAATTACATATAAAAGGAATACTTAAATCACTGTCTTGCAAAAAATGTTGAAAATCCTGCTCACTGCCATGGATAATAAAAAATAAACTGTCAATAAATCTCATATAAAACATTAACCTGTTCTGATACTAAGAAACCAAGTACATGTGTATGTCCCTTAAGAAAATTGTGAATTGGCCTGCACAGCTGGGGTTGAATTTCATGGTAAACATTTGAAGTGTGGGGACCCATTACAGTAAATTTCGAAACATGGAGACTGAATGGCAGAAAAAAGCAGACTGTAAGTCTGAAATGACCATTTCCCAGAATGTTCCCCTTTCTCCAAAATATGGTGATCTCACAATAGGTATATATCAGTTTGGAGGTGGAGTGGGGGGAATTAAAGGAAAAGAGCAACGTTCAAGATTCACTCTTCTCTCCGAGTTTCAGTCTTTCTTCTTCTGGCTTGTCAGCACTTGGCATTTCAAGTGCTGACATTTCACTAAGGAGACAAATATCACCCTTTCTGATTATCCTTTCTTCTGGATGCATAGATTTATCTTGAAATAGAAATTATTTATTTTGCAGACAAAAAAAATTCCTAATATACACACAGATAGATTAGAAATCCCATAAAAACACTACACAGCATTTGATGCTCAAAAGAAATGTATAGGCTAGTGGCATCTACTGTCACAAATAAACAGTCCTTCCATTCTGAATTTTGCAGTATAGACATAGGGTTTTAAGGCACTCCAAACAGACAATATGTTTATAACCTGGATTCTCCTGATAAGGAACCTTTGTGGGCATTCCAACTGTGTCATATGTCTGGTCAGGTAAACGCCAAAAGGGGGCATTATACTCACTGATGAGTCTGATACGGACTGAATAAAGTGGGACTATGATTTCCTTGAACCTGAATGACATGCTCTTCCATATACGTTGGGTGACATAGAATGATTTCCTTACTACCTTTGCCACATGTTGGTCACAGGCCAGATTACTGTCTATATATGTTCTCAGGTCCCTGACTAACGGGTCAGCACTTAGGGGTGTCTTATTGATGGAGTAATTAGCCTGGGTGGCCATTTTCACAAAAAGCATTATAATGCATTTCTTGGCATTGAGTTTTAATCTATGACTTTGGCACCAGTCATTTGTATGCGTTAGACCCTCTTGTAAGTTGTTTGTCTCATTGGGGGAATCTATGATAGCTCCCAATTTGCAGTCATCTACGATCTTGGTCAGTCAAAGGCCTTTGACATTAGCCTTTACCTCTAAGTAGATGACAAATAGAAGCGGTCCCAGAAAGCAGCTCTGAGGTACCCTACTGGTGACCAATCTCTTTGGGGAGATGATCTCACCAATCCTGACCTCCTGGGTCCTGTCTGTGAGTCTGTCAACTATACCCCAGCAAGTTATTGTATCATATGCCTTAATCAGGTCCAGGAAGGTGGTATCCACCATTTTCCCCTCATCCTTTGCCTTGGTGACCTTCGCAAAGATGTCAACCAGGTTTAGTAGGCATGACCTTCCCTTGGCAAAGCCAAACTGGGTTGGGTCTAGTGAGTGAAGGGTCTGCCTGTCGATCATTTCCAGGATAATTAATTTTATGGCTTTACATATTAGACTAGTCAAACTAATCAGTTTGTAGTATTATTTATTTATTTTATTTGACATTTGTTTACCCAGGTGATCCAACTGGGTCAGAAAGAACCCATTTTCCATGGAGGCCCAGGGAGAAAAAGCTCCAGATACATACACATGTACAATCTTTATACAGATGACATAAAAACTGCATTAGTTACAAGTACATACAGAGATGTAAAAATGAAACTACAAATAGCTACAAATTACCTGTGTTACAGGTAAGCACGTAAATTGATATGAGGCATAAGGTAACTATTCAAGTAATTGATACTGATGTGCAAGTAAATGACACAGAGTGAATACAGTACAGATGGAGAGAGAATGAAAGAGAGCTGCAGTCAGGTCTGATTTGGAGAAATGTTAGCCTGGATCAGAGCAAGGACAGAGGACAGAGCCAAGAGGTGATCATATACTGTTTCAGTACAGTTCTGAAGGCAGGTATGTTAGTAGTAGTTTTCACTGTAAGTGGGAGAGAGTTCCACACTTTTGCAAGACAGTGGGAGTAGAGGATTTATCCTGCTGTCTTAGAGGGTATGTACATATAAAGAAGCTCTTTATCTGTGGACCTATGTGTTCTGCTTTGGTTATACGGTGTAATGATGCTATTTAGGGCTGAACAGGCTGTGGTTTTGTAGACCAAGTTGTGGAGTGTTAGAAGCTGGGTATATAGTAGGTAGTTGGGGAATTCTAGCTAGTTTAGTTTTTTTTTTTTTTTTTAGTGACAAGTAGTGATTAGTTTTAGTTTTTGGGTTGGTGGAAAAACTTGGCCACTTTATTATATCACTATTCCATTTGGATCTAGAGGAACTCTGCAGATTGGTAATCAATGGAGGCACTGTAAAGCAGGGAGGGTAGATGGAAAGTTTTGGCATGGGTAGTTTTAAAAGAAGTAAGTGTGTGTTTCTTTCTGTAAAGTGTGCCAAGTTTCTGGTGAGTTTTCTTTATGTTTTACTGAATGTGAAGATCAAACCGAAGGTGATCATCTATGACTACACCCAGTAACTTGGTGTGGTGCAATGGTGGTATTATCAGCAGAGAGAATGTTGAAGTTGTTTAGATTGTTAGTACAGTTCTTTGGCTGAAAAAAAGCAGTTTACTAATTTTTGGGTTGAAGAATAGCTGGCAGTTGGTAAGCCAGGATTCTCAGCAGTAGAGAAACTTTATTGAGTACTGAAGAGAAACTGGGCTAGTGTGCAACAGGTACAGATTATTGTGGAATCATCAGCTTACTGGATGTGTCTTCCACTGGTAGATACTGTACAGAGGTCATTAGTAAAAATATTGAAAAGTAGGGGTCCTAGGATGGATCACTGGGGGACTCCAGCAGAATTTACTAGAAAAAGGAGATAACATTTGACCATTTTACAGATTGTTTTTGATTGTGTAAATAGCTGTGGAACCAATTTAGTGTAGGAGGGGTAATTCCTAGGTTAGAGAGCTTGTTCAAAAGTAAAGAGTGAGACATGGTACTGAATGCATTTGAGAGGTCAAGAAATAGTGCAGATACATAGCAACCTGAGTCTCTAGCTCTGTTTACAAAGTTGGTGAAGGTTAGGAGGGCTGTAGTTATGCTGAGGCCGGGACAAAAACCATGTTGTGTATTTGTGAGGAGGTTGTTATGCTGTAAGTAATTCACGAAATGAAGATGAATACATTTTTCCAGAATTTTGGAGACAGGGGAAAATATGGCTATGGGATGAAAGTTTGTAAGTTAGGTGGAATTACCTCTTTTGTGACTGGGGATGATATGGGACATTTTCCATATACTGGGTACTTTGGACTCTGATATGGATCGGTTGATCAGGGTGCTGACTGGGTATGCTATGAAGTCACCTGCTAGTTTTAAGTATGCAAGTTGAAGGTTGTCAGCAGAGGTAGCGCAGGGTTTGAGCTGGTGTAGTAATCTTTTTATGAAGCTATAAGGTACAGGTTGAATGTTTCTCAGAAGGTGGTTCTATGCAATGGGGTAAGGAGGGTCAGCAGGGTCTGGGTCTGGTGAAAGGCGTGTATTAGGGGTAGATAAAGACGAAGATTGGTAGGCATTGGACATTTTAGTGATAAAATCAATAATTTATTTTATGGAGTGAATGTTAAAATGTTGAAGTCTTCAGCAATTTGGGAGGGAGGGCATTTAGTGAATCCTTGGTTTCCTTTATTGCTCTGGAGTGGAGAAGAGTTGTGATAGACCAGAATTTTTTGGATAAGGTTTGTGTTTCTGTTGTAGCCGACTATAATATAGCTGTTTGTCTTTGGTAACTAGTTTTTTAGCTTGGTTATGTAGCTGTTTACAAGTATTTAGTTCTTTATTACTTTGCTTCCATACAGCCCAGGCTACATCCCTTTTCTCAATAGGTTTTTACATTGCTTACTTAGCCAGGGCATGGAATTGTTTTTGACTGTTTTGGTTCAAACTGAAGCTAGGGTATCTAGTACTTTTATGAAGCAGTCATTAAAGTAGTACACTGCCTCGTCTAGTGGCAGTACCTTTAGTGGAGACCAGTTTATTTTTCATAGTAAGTCATTAAATCTGCCATTAGAGAAGTTAGAGAGATTACAAACCGATTTTAGGGTGTGTTTTTGGAGGGTGAGTGTTTACTCGAGTGGTGAATGCAGGTAGGTGGTCACTAACGGTGTTGGGTATGTTCCAGCATTGGTAAAGTAAGAAGGGTGTGATACCAGGATTCACTCTAAGGTGGAATGTTAAGTGTATTGTTTGTTGTACCTAGTGGGGTTGGAAATTAGTTGAGAAAAAACAAACAGGTTGATACTGCTATTCAGGAGTTGGGATGTGAAAGTTTGCCAGTCTATGTTGGTGATAGTTTCCTGTTGAACTGTTTGGGTGGTCCAGGAGAGTTTGTCTTCTAGAATAGAACTGTTATTTTCTGGGGGGATGTAGAAAGCAATTATGCAGATTCTCTTTGTATTGTTAAGGTTTACAAAGGATATCAGAAGTTCTTGCTAAGGAGAAAGTAGGGGTATCATTTATGTATGGTGTAATAGTAAGGTTGTCGGAATATAGTAAGGTTGTCGGAATAGAGTAATGCTAAGCCTCCACCGTTCCTCTGGGTTCTATCAGACCTGAGTAAGCTGTAGTTGGGCAGTAGGAATTTAGTGTGTTATGCTGTTTCAGAGAAGGCATGTATGTTGGGCTTGTACTGATCTATCAAGGCATGCAAGGGGGGATTGCTATTTTGTTACCTATGCTACTGGTTTTGAGGATCATAAAGTTCACATTTTTTATGGGGAGATTTGTAGAGATGACTGGTGTTGGTGCCAGGGTTAGGGTGAATGTCACTGCATTGTGATAGTAAAGAGATTAAATAGGAGTATATTTTGTTTGTTTTTAGAGGGGTTGGCTGAAAGAGATGGAGTTTGCTTTGTGTGGATTCCAGGAGTTTAGGGACTGATTAATACGGTAAGTTGTATGGAAACACCTGAGGAGAGATATTCTGTAAGCCACAATGGTGTATTTGGTGGTTGGAGGCATATCTATCAGTGGGGGTAACTATTCCTGGCTAAGTTGTGGAAGTGATGTGTGTGTAAGTATTAGCAATGTAGAGGTTACTGTGGTTAAGAGTATTACTGTGAGGTAGTGGTACATGTTTGGCAGCTAGTATGGCGTGTGCAACTTACTATGTGGAAAAAAAAGGGGTGGAGTAGGTAGGAGTTTATAGTATGGGGGTGAGGAAAGAGTTGTAAAGGTGATTATGGTAGGGATTGGTTTAACTGGGAGATTGGAGGGAGGCTTTGAGTGGTAGAGGGAAGGTAGGGTGGAGCCTATGTAAATATAGGTGTAGCAGTAGTCGAGGCAGGTGGAATTTGGGAGCAGGGTAGCAGAGCAGAGTGAGCCCAAATGTAGCAAGGGTGACCAGAGCGGGCTGAGCAGATTGTTTTTCCTTCTACCAGGTCTGACATACAATCAGAGAAGTTGAAAGAGTGAAGCTACAGGTGAACTGTGATAGCCTGTATAGTGAAGGTAAGTCACACAAACTATGGATAATAGAGGGTAGAGTGGTGACAAGGAGAGGCAGAGGAGAGTTAGATAAGACAGTGGGGTAGAAAATAAATTAAGAACAGTTTGCAGGAAATTGGTGGTGAAGAAATAGAGCAGCAGGAGGTTGGGGTTTGCTTTGGTGATGCACTTTCAGTGCTATATGTACAGGTTTAATTGTAGTGATATTTTATCAGCTAGAGACATACATTAAATGTGGATGCAGGGTTGTAGATCTTTTAGGCGGTATAGAGGAGCTGCATTTTTATCCTTGGTGGCCAGAGAAGTGTTCCACACTGATGATGTAGCTGTGGTTATTGCCTAGAAAAAAAGGGAAGAATAAGTGAAGGTTAGACGAGAGAAATCTTTATTGGTGTATATACACAGGGTATTAGGGGGAGACTGGAGAGAGATGGGAGTGGGAAGATAGAGTGGGAGAGAGAGAGAGAGAGGAAGAAGAGCTTTAAAATTACTGGGTAAGAGCAGAGGGCTGTAGCAGAAAGCAAGTAGGCAAATAATACACAAAAGTGAAATAATTAGACATTTACCCACATAGCAGTAAACAGCTGTAAGCAGAATCTCAGAATCCAAAGCTAACATAAACATTTATGTTAATAACTTACAAGCTAGAAATGCAAGGGCTACAACTGCTCTTTAACTGTTCACAATTTAGAATGCATTAAACAAGTAGATACATGAACAAAGGACCAGATACAGCTGTGGCAGGGTACTGTTAAACTAGAGCAGTAAGGGTCCTTTTAGTGCAATTAAAACAGTTTGTTTACCAAGCATAACATTCTCGATTGCACAATAAAGTATTGAACAGGTCTGAACTGTAATAGGTTCACTGATAGGCATGAGATAACAACAACGTGGGAATATTTTGAAAATAACATGTAAAGGTACAGTGGTATAAACTCACTCAGGCAAACAACAGCTATTTTTCCTTAAAAACCTCTCAAGTCTGTTGCAAAGCTGAACAATAAGTGAACTTGCTAGTAATCAGCACATAATAACAGACAATATGATTCCAGGGTTGGTTGACAGTTCACCCTTGTGAAGCAGGACAATCACTGCAGTCCTCCATTTTCGTGGTACAAAGTTTTGAGGCTATAGCTGAAAAGTGACTCAAGTGGTCCTGTTAGGTCATGTTTCAAACTATTGAGGATGTCTCCCGGGACATGGCTGAGGCTCATTGAGGTTGTGTTTTTGCCTTTAATGTGTGCAGTTGGGGCCTGCTCCCGGCTAATAGTTGGGGAGTTATGTTAGTAGGTATTTCATGGGGGCAAAATCTGAGATGAATTTATCAGGCAGCAGATTCACTATGTAGTTCTCTGCTTAGTGAAGATGGCATCATTGATCAACAGTTCGGCACACTGTTGTATGATGCCTTTGAGATTATGGACATAGCTGTAAAAGGCACTGTAGGTGTCTTTAGCCTGTGAGGCTATCTTGATTTCGTGATTGGCCTTGTTAGACTTAATTAGTCTTACTAGTTTCCTGTTTACAACAGGTATAGTTTGCTTTTTTATCAATTATGTATTCAAGATTTCATGGCTTATTAATTAGGTAATGGCACATTTAGTCATGTTCATTTTAAAATGTATAGGGAAGTTTTAACCAATGTATTGACTGTTTTAACATCATGTGACTGCAACATTTTGTACTTAACTGGCCAGGAATCGTGTGTGATTTTGTTAATGTATTCTGAAGAAGTCTAGTGGTGAACACCTGACAAAAGCGCTCAGTTCATTAAAGAATTTGCTCAGTGGTATCTCATGGTCTTCTTTTTTATCAGTTTGGATTGTTAGAGTTGTAGTTTCCTGTTTAGTTTAATGAGACAGCTGTTATCATTATAGGAGTTGCTCTTCCTGATTTTATCCAATAATTTTTTTTCTTTTGTTATATAACCTGTTACGGTTAGGATTCCACCGCTGTGGTTTGTTTTTAGAATTTGTTTTGTACTAACTTCTAGTAGGTACAGCAGTCTCTACACAGACATTTAAACTGCAGTACAGGGTCTCTCTGAACAATTTCGCATAGGCTGCTGTGAACTCGGGATTAGGAGAGACATTGAATTTTGACAAACTAATGCTTAATAGGATGTAGGCACTAGGTGATGAACTTCTCTTTCCATCTAGTTTTATTTATCTCATGTTTGAAGGATGATAGAGAATCTCGTTGCTTGACATACCATGGAATCTATTCCAAAGCAGAGGGAGGCAATGGGTGGTGAACTCTCTCTCTCCACTTAGTTTTTATTAATTTTATTTATTTATTTCCAGTTTGGTTACCGGGGAAGTCCACTGGGTCAACATGACCCGTTTTCAGTGGAGGCCCGGGGAGAAAAGCTCCAAGAAAGCATTATACAAGTTCAATCACAATAAAATGCGGGAGTATACAAGATAACATTTTATTTATTTATTTATTTAATTTATTGGTGATGATTTATTACTAAGGTTCTGGTGCTGGCTGCACACTTTGACTTGTCATGGAAATGGAGGTCAAGTGTAACATAGTTTCATAGTTTAGTACTAGGCTATCTGCCCTGGGGCATTTGTAAGCCTAGCCATAGTGATGTGGCTTTCACCACCCCATAAAATGGTACAAAATGCACAGAATAGATTTAGAATACTGTGCCTCTGTCTAGTAGTGACACAGTGAAGGTCCCTTTATATAACAGAATTAGTTTACTGTGCCCCTGTCTAGTAGTGACACAGATGTGACCCCTGGGTCCACTCATCAAGATTTCTCTTGAAGAGAGTCAGTGAGGGGCTCTGCCTAACATGAACTGGGATCTTGTTCCAGAGCATGGGAAGCCTCTGGGTAATGAATCTATCCCTCCAGCATGTCCTATTCATACTTGTGCCGAGGTTTAAGTCTTTAGCTCTCGTGGTTCTGATGGATTTGGATTTTTTGAGGTGGAGCATGTCCATCAGTTCCTGATTGGACATGGCCTTGTACGTCAGGCAGAGATCACCTCTGAGCAAGCGGTATGCTACTGAATAGAGCTGGAGTTTCTTTAGTCTGGCAGAATAAGACATATGTTGGAGACCCTTGATCCTCTTGGTGAGGTACTTTTGTGGTCTCTCCAGCTGTTGCAAATGCCGGGTGAGGTACATACCAAATGGGGCATTGTACTCAATCATGGGTCTGATGAGGGAGGAGTATAGGGGTACAATGACATCCTTGGATCTGGATGTGAATCCCTTCATGATAAGGTGTGCAAGGTAGAATATTTTTCTAACCACTTTGGCAACGTGGGTGTCAAATGAGAGGTCGCTGTCGACTTGGGTCCCTAGGTCTCTGATTACTTTTTCTATACTCAGTGGGTTGCTGTCTATGTGATAATTTGTGGGTACTTTGTTTTTTCCAAAGGGGATGACTATACATTTTTTGGCATTTAGTTTAAGGCCATGAATCCGGCACCAGTTGTCTGTTTCTGTGAGGCCTTTTTGTAGGATGTATGTGTCCGCTGGTGTATCGACTATGGCGCCTAGTTTGCAGTCATCTGCGAACTTTGTCAGCCACGACTGTCCCGTGTTTGCTTTAACATCCGAGAAATAAATGCCGAACAAGAGGGGTCCCAGAAAAGATCCCTGTGGGACACCACTTGTGACTGGCTTTGAGTCTGACATTGCTCCAGCGATTTTAACTTTATGGGTTCTGTCCTTTAGCCAGTTTGCAACCCATCTAGTGACATAAGGGTTTACATTTAAGCTGTTGAGCTTATCTATGACGCCTGAGTGGGGTATTGTGTCGAAGGCCTTAGCCAAGTCCAGGTAAGCTGTATGGACTGCTTTGTCCTCATCAATGGCTCTAGTGACTGTTTCAAAAAAGTCAACCAGGTTCAAAAGGCAGGATCTGCCCTTTACAAAGCCGAACTGGGTGGGGTCAAGTGTCTGTAGGTCCCCAATGTCTCTGTTTATGAGTTCCATAATGATTCTTTCCATAGCTTTGCAGACCAGGCTGGTTAAGCTTATGGGGCGGTAGTTCCCAGGGTCTGTAGAGGTACCCCCTTTGTGGAGTGGGACCACTGTTGCTGTACGCCAGTGTTCAGGTACATATCCTGTAGTAAGGCTAAGGTTAAATAGCATTTTTATGTGCGGGTTTAGCTCCTCTTGGAGTTCACGTAGCACGCAACCTGGGATACCATCAGGTCCCATTGATGCTGTGTTTTTAGCTTTGCTGAGGGCGGCTCTCACCTGGACATCTGAGATGACAGGGAGATTACATTCAGCTGGGATAAGTATTTCTTCTTTTGGGGGAGAGGGAGGGGAGAAATTTGCACTGAACCTGTCAGCCAGAATGTTGGCAATATCTGTGCGCTCAGTGTATTTTTGTTGTTGTGAACTAACTCTGCATATCTGAGGGTTTCCCACCAGGTTTCTAACATAGCTGAAGAAGGCTTTGTGGTTATCTTTAGTGTCCTTAGCGATTTTTCTCTCAAAGTTGGCCTTGGATGTTTTTATGAGGGAACGTAGTTTTCTGCTAGTGTTGATCAGAGATGTCTTCCCTTTATGGGAATTTGCTCTGTCGTGCAGTAGCTTCCTTCTTTTGTTATACAATTTGTTAATGGCTGAGGTCCACCAGACAGGATGCTTGCCTTTGGTGGAGAGGGATTTGGATTTATTTGGGATTGCATGATCCATGCATTCTTGGAGATGTCCATAGAAAGCATTTGTGAAGGATTAAGCATTGTGGGATGTGGTATCCACTGGCCCAGTGGGCTTAAAGGATACCATCTCAGTCTTAAGAAGAGTGAAGTCTGCTTTTGAGAAGTTTTTCACTGTGGTCTTTTGTGCTGGGGGTGGAGGTGGGATATGTATATCCAGGGTGATTAGTTTGTGGTCAGATCTCACTAGTGAGGGGTATACCTCCGGTGTGGAGCATTTTGTCCCCATGTTTGTGATGATCGGGTCTAGTATATTATCTCCCCTAGTGGGAGAGGTGACTAGTTGTTCCAGTGCATTTGAATTTATGAATTCCAGGAACCTTTGGGCTAGGGTGTTAGGGCTAGAATAATGTACCCACTCTGTGTTAGGGTAGTTGAAGTCTCCCAGTATGATGGTATTTTGTGATAAATTCATATCCTCCAATGTCTTCAGGAAGGCTGAGTGGGTTTCCTGAGATTGGGAGGGTGGTCTGTAACATGCTACCAGTTGTATAGCAGTTTTGCCTATGGTTAGTTGCACCTGTATGGTCTCCGATGCTTCATGTGTTGCTACTAACCTGGAGGTGTGGGTGTCCTTGATGAATATGGACACTCCCCTCCTTTGTGGTTCGCCCGGGTTTTGGGGCCGAAAAGCATGATATGAGGTATAGCCTGGTAGCGCTGGGGTGCTCTCAGGAGCCTTGAACCAGGTTTCAGTTACTGCACAGACGTCGATGTTCTCCATACTGAGGAGTGCAGCGAGTGCCTGCATCTTGAGATTTAGACTTCTGGCGTTGAGCAGCATTACCCTTAGTTTTTTTTCCATTTTTGTTATCTAAGGAGGTGGGTTTGTCTTTTGAGCCTTGCCTAAAAAAGGCACTATGGGGGTGGCAAGAGCCTTAGCCAATATCCGGAAGCACAGCGGTGACAGGTGCAAGCCATCCCTTGCGAAGCAGCGTGGCTTGTCCAACATGTCATCCCAGGCAGACAGACATTGGATCCCCTTGGAATGACACCAGTACTTGAGCCAATTATTAAAGCTGATCATCTTGTCTTTGTATTGTGGCATCATTCTTGGTGAAGGGATGCTGCTCAGGGTCATACCAGCCTGGGCTACATAATCAGAGAGCTCCTCTATGTCTCTTTTCATGTAGTCCAGGGAGGTACGTCTCAGGTCATTCACGCCAGCATGGACAATGACGGAGTCATATTTGTACTTGCTTTGGAGTGACCTGAGTGTGTGTGTTATGTGGCGGATCCTAGCTACTGATAGGCAGCTCACAGTCACCCTCTCCTTGTTCAGCCTGGTAAGCGGGACATCAGTGTGTCTGACTATAGAGTCACCTATTACTAGTGTATCAGGCATGGTGTTTGGCCTTAAGGGCTGTGATTGATTGACACACTGATTTATTGAAGTATGTGTTGCATGTGTTTTGTTTTGAGGTGATGGATTTTTGGATGTCTGCTTTGGGAGCCTCTGTTGTTTTGGTAAGTTTTTTATTAGAGCCTCCGAGTATGTCTTTGTGTTTTTATGTGTTTGGTTTGCAGTTGTGGTAGGTCTATGTGGGACTGGGTTTGCTGTGTGTGTGGTTACCCTCTCCTCCTGTCTGGTCATGCCAGCTCTCAGTTGAGAGAGTTCAGCCTCCAGTTTGGCTATATAGTTGCATCTCTCACATGTATTTGTGTTTGTTGGGAGGAGGTGAGGGTTGTCTGTGTACATGAGACAATTGTAGCATTGTCTCAAGATACCCAGATTAACCAGCTGAACTGGAGACGACGCCAGTACTCTACTACTCGACATGCTAGAACAGTATAAGGGAGTGCTGTGCCTTTAAGGGAAGTGGATATTCACAGGGGTGGTAGGTGGATGTAGTGCTTACTTAGTATGAGAGTACTTACTTAGTAGAGAAGTTTTAAGAACAAATGCTAGGCTTATAATACAGCGAGTAGTCTGATTATACTAAGAGTAGAGCTTCCTTAAGGGAAAATTTGAAGAGCAGACTTGGCAGAGCCAGAAGACGTTTAACCTTGTTTAACCAGCGCTGCGCTATGCACACAACCGCGTAAAAATGTACAAACACGGATTTTAAACAGGGAACTTCAAAAGAGCTAGAAATGGTCCAAAACAACCAATTACTACAGCTCTTGTGCTGAGGTCACTTCCTACAGGGACAGGTAGGCTGCTCAAGGCTCCCCACTCCCCCACTGGTGAGCAAAGAAACTTCCCTCTATCCAAGTAAGGTAATGGACAACACAGGAACTACACCACAGCCCAGAATACAGCAAAGCCTGTAAACTGGTCTAAACTAGTCGAGGAGAGGTGGGAAAACAAGGATTATTTTTTTGTTTTTAGATAGAAACACACAGAAAATGCAGAAACAGTAATAAATCAGTTACACAGGCTAGCACACTTTAGTGGGCAGCCTCAACAGTTAAATGAAACAAACAAACAACAAACTTTCGATCAAATTAGACTAAAATGTAACTTTGAAGTGCAGATATTAAATAATGCAGCAAACAGCTAAAAAAACAGTTTAAGCTTGTTTAGGGTAAGCTAGAGAAGGTATTTCAAGTAAAAAAAACAGCAAAGATACTTAAATCCAGAAAGTAGTCGCTTTTCTGAGTTCTCTGTAGTTAGGACCACTCTGCAGGACCACGAGGAGCTTGTCTGAGTAGTATAGCCAGAAAAAAACGCCCAGAGGCGGATTTTAAACAGGGAACTTCAAAAGAGTCCCTAAAGGCCCAGCAAATAGGCACAAGTCTTCTCTCGGAGACTATATAACACTAAATGTAAAGAAAAGGACCCCGGTCTCACCTGGCAGCCAATACTTTAGAGACTAGAGGTCCTTTTTTTTCTTAGGAACCTCTGTGGGTTTTCCGAGTATTTTTAATATGTCTATCCAGATACATAAAGAAGGGTGCATTATATTCAATAATACGTCTGAACAAGGCAAAATACAAAGGGATAATGACTTCCCTGGTTTTAGAAGAGATGCCCTTGGCAATTATTTGCAAAATATGCAAAGATTTCTTGAATACGGTCACCACATGATAGTCAAAGGAGAGAATGCAATCAAACCATATGCCCAGATCCCTGATTATCATGGTAAATGGGGTGCCTTCATGCAGTAGGATGCAGTGTGTTTCTGCATCCTGAAGGAGATGATACTACATTTCTTGCCATTTAGTTTGAGTCCTTTTTCAGTGCACCACAAATTGACATCAGTTAGTTAATTTTTGAGGTTATATGTATTCAAAGGGGATTTAAAAATCATGCCCAACTTGCAGTCATCAACAAACTTTGATAATCAGAGAGTGCTGTTATCTGTTTGCAGACCTAAAAAACAGATACCAACCAATATGGAGTCCAACACAGACCCCTGGGAGACACCACTGGTCACATTCTTTCTATCTGAGAGGACGTCACCCACTTGGATGTTCTGTCCTTAAGTCAATTGGCTATATATCTTACCATGTAGGGATATGTGTGTAAGGCCATCAACCTATAAATAATTTTACACTGGGCTATGTTATCAAATGCCTTGGGCAGATCAAGGTATGCTACATGGATGGTGTGTGACGGATATGCATATGGGAAGTGTGGATATCGTTGAACTGGATTTCTTTGAATTCTGGACCACTTTGCACAATATACTAAACCTAAGCTCCTTACAAGGAACTGGAACAGCTGGACATGCCCCCCCCCCCCCCCCATAAGCAGGACCACACTGTCTGAGTCTCTCTCTGAGTCAGATTTCTCTGGATGTGGCTTGATGATCTGGGCCTCAAGAAAACGTGTGTGTGTGTGTGTGTGTGTGTGTGTGTGTGTGTGTGTGTGTGTGTGTGTGCGTGTCGGTGTGCGTCAGCTACTTGGGCAGGGACACGAAGCACTGGTTGGACAGAGAGGGTGCTGGAGGTTTTAGTTTGCCCACTAGGCTGAGATCTGGACCCTATAGCTGTGCCAGTGGGGAGTCTTATTGGGGACGTGGAGAGCACAAGAGCGACCAGCCCCAGGCTGACTGTGATCTCTGTGTGCTCTTAAGGGATACTGCAATTTACTGTGTGCATTTGTTATCCTTTCCTCCTATATGAGACGCCCCTCACTGGTGTTAGTGGTGAGGATTGAGGCTCCTTGATTGCTGGGCCAGGGCATGGGCATCACATATTAATTGTTTGGCAGTGGTGGGATATCCACACCACATATTAATTGGTTGGCAAATACTAATTGGCTTGTAGTGGTGTGGGTAGAGTGAATTCCTGTAGCTTATGTACAGTCAGCTTTGAAGGTGTTTTGTACTATAAATCAACCATAGAGTGAATGCTCAGAGTTCAGATTACAATTGTTTTATTTCTTTTGTTAGCTTAGTTAGTCAGGGTGAGCAGGCAGCATGTCAGCAGAGGAGTATGGAAAGCTGACATGGAGCCAGCTGGCAGAGATGTGCCAGGCTAGGGGACTGGTGCATGGAAAAGTACAGTTTTGTACCTACCATAAATGTAGATGTTCGAAGATCCACATTGCTGCAGTCCTTACACTTGGGTAGTCCGCTGTCCTCGGTCGGCCCGAATATCAAAGTATTAGGCTGACGTCGGTCAAGGCGCTTAAGACTGACATCAGAACGTCAGGGTACAAATGCGCATGACCGACGTCATATCCTCAGTCTTTTCTTGCCCCAGATGTCAGAAGACCCTAAAAAGAAAGGTCAAAACCAAAAGACAGCAAAAAACAACCAACCACCCTTGCACTAAGCATATGTACAATATATACAATATCCACAATATTCACAACCCAAACCACACAACCTCTAACCACAGAGGGGAAGGAGGGGGGGTAAATTGGACTGCAGCAATGTGGATCTTCGAACATCTACATTTATGGTAGGTACAAAACTGTACTATGTTCTTCATCTCACATTGCTGCAGTCCTTACATATGGGTAGAATCCCAAAGCAGAGGTAAGGGAGGATGGCAAACTATAAAGCAGTAGGAGCTGCCAAAATGCCCTGTAAAATTGCAGTGGCAAAACCAGCCCTAGATTTAGAGTAAAGTGGAAGGTGGTAATGCTTAGAGAAAGTATGCACTGAACTCCAAGTAGCTGCCTCCAAAATATCTTTAGTTGCCACCCCCCTTAAGAAAGCTGTAGAAGTGGCAGTAGCCCTAGTGGAATGAGGCCTAATCCCAGCTGGAATCTCCTTACCATGATGGGAATAACAGAAAGCAATACAAAACCCAATCCACTTAGAAATAGTTTGTTTTGACACAGGCTTGCCCTGAGAACCCAAAGCAAATGAAACAAATAACTGCTGAGACTGCCTGAACCCTTTAGTTCTGCTCAAATAATATCGCAACTGCCTGTGTATATCCAAAGTGTGCAAAATCTTTTCCCCTTTATTTTGGGGGTTTGCATAAAAAGTAGGCAAATGAATAGTTTGGTTTAAAGCCACACTAGAAACCACTTTAGGCATAAAGGAAGGATTAGTACGTAAAGATACCCTATCCTTGTGGAAAATTAAGAAAGGCTCAACCGCCATAAGGGCCTGTAATTCAGAAACCCTTTTTGCAGAGGTAATGGCCAACAAAAAAGCAGTCTTCCATGATAAATATTTCAACTCAGCAGTAGCTGCAGGCTCAAAAGGTTGTAGAGTGAGTTTCTCCAACACAAAATTGAGATCCCAAGCAGGAGTAGGAGCTCTACGTGGGGGTCTTATATTCTTTGCCCTCTAAGGAATTGCTTAAACAAAGGATGAGAAAACAATGGTGGGTCACAGTCATAGTGAGCAGAAATTGCTGCAGCATGAACCTTAATAGAAGAGAAGGACAAACCTTTGTCCAGTAACTCAGCAAGATATTGAAGAGCCACACTTAAATTAGGCTTAGAAACATCAAATTCCTTTGCTGCACTCCAAAACAAAAATCTCTTCCATTTATCTGCGTACACTTTCCTTGTACTAGGCCTCCTGGCCTCCAAAATAACATTCAAAACTTGCTGTGGAAGCTGAGACCCTCCAGGGTTTAAAACAGAATATGCCAGGCTGTTAGGTGAAGAGAGTGAAGTTTGACATTGAGTAAATGACTGTTCTCCTGAGACAGCAGGTGTGGAATCAAGGCAAAGGCCATGGAGGCTCCGTACCAGACTTCTCAGCAATGGGTACCAGTGCTGTCGAGGCCAATCTGGAGCTATTAAAATCATCTTTGGCTTGTCCTGTCTGACCTTTAGAAGTACCTTTGGGAGGAGAGGCAGAGGTGGAAAGGCATACACATGAAGATTGCTCCAACTGAATGAAAGAGCATCCACTTTCCAAGCTGTGGGATGAAACCTTTTTGTGCAAAACTTTGGCAGCTGGTAGTTTAGTGGAGAAGCGAACAGATCTATGTCTGGAGTTCCCCATAACACTGTCAATTTCTGAAATACATGAGGATCCAATTTCCACTCGTGGGGATCCATAACTGCACCTGCTCAACACATCTGCTAAGGAGTTCTGTGCTCCCGGCAGAAACCTTGCCTGAAGATTTACCTGTAAACTGAGAGCAGTCTCCCACAAAATCATTGCTTGTCTGCATAGAGGATAAGAATGTGTTCCCCTTGCTTGTTGATGTACCACATGACAGTTGTGTTGTCTGTTAGAACCAACACCTGCCCTGGAAGAAGTAAATCCTTGAAAGCTATTAATGCAAATTGGACTGCTAACATCTCCTTCAAGTTGATATGTAGATGTTGTAGTCTGGCAGGCCACGTGTCTTGTATCCACTTTCCATTTAGATGAGCTCCCCAAGCTTTGTCTGAGGCATCTGTCGTTAGAATCTGACTCGCCTCTGGCCGGGTCACAGAGAGTCCCTTGTTTAGGTGACATTCCTGAGCCCACCACAAAAATTCCTTTTGAATGCAAGGTATTATCTGAATGACAGTGTCCATATCTTGGCAGTGCTGTGTCCATACATTTTGAGATACCATTGTAGCTTCCTCATATGCAGTTTGGCATTGGGAAGCACCAGAATACAAGATGCCATGAACCCCAAGGCTTGAAGGACTGTCTTTGCAGTCAGCCTGGACTGATGAGACAATTGATGGAAGTAAAGGGAAAGATTCTTTGTTTGTCCGGGGTCAAAAGGCCATCTGGGATGCTGTATTCAGTCTCACACCCAGAAAGCACATGTCCTGAGAGGGTACTAGACTGGACTTTATTTCGTTCACAGAATACCCCAGGCATCTTAGCACTGCTATCACATATTCCAAATGATGAAGAAGTTCGTCCTTTCCTTGGGCCAGAATCAGGCAATCGTCCAAATAAGGATAGATCTGTATTCCTTTTAGCCTGAAGAAAGCTATCACTGGAGCCAGAACCTTCGTGAACACTCTGGGCGCAGTAGATAAGCCAAAGGGCAATGCAGAGAACTGATAATGAGAAGCCCCAGCTCGAAAACGCAGATACTTCCTGCAACTTAGCCTGATAGGAACATGAAGGTAAGCCTCCTTGAGATCCAGAGTCACCATCCAGTGATCTTTGCCCAGCAGAGGTAAAAGCTGTTGTAACTTCAACATTTTGAACTTGGGAATGTCCAGATAAGTGTTGAGGATAGATAAATCCAAAATTGGTCTCCACGTGTTCCCCTTCTTTGGTACTAGGAACAGGCGAAAATAAAATCCTAGGCCCACTTCTGGCAGAGGGACCAGCTGTATGGCCCCTATTTGAAGTAGCAGAGAAATTTGTTTGTGAGCCTCTATTCTTTGCTGAGGAGGAACGTCTGGCATGCCTTTGAAAGGAGGCAAGGTATGGAAATAAAACTTGTAACCTTGGTGTATGATATCCAACACCCATCTGTCCTGGGTAATTAAACTCCAATTTTCTTTGAAGAGTGTCAACCTTCCTCCCAAAGGCGCTGCCAGACAAGAAGGCTCTGGCAGCTGAAAAGGTAGGTCATTGGGCCTGTTTACGAAAGGACTGGCCCCTGCCCTCACCCGAAGACTGTGCAGGTGAACTCCCTGTTCTAGGTCTGAAAGAGCCCTGAGCTCTGCCCCTACCACGTCTAAATCTTCCCCTAGACTGTGAATCATAAGAAGGGTACGTCCACCCCTTAGCAGGCCAATTCCTACTAAACTTCGGAGGCTGAACTTGCAAAAAATCTTTAACAGCCTGCATAGACTTAGCCTTGTCTTCCATTTTCTTTAAGACTGCCTCCACAGGTGAACCAAACAACACATCAGACTGTAAAGGAGCATCTAAAATCCTAGTCTTAACATGGTCAGATAAATTCTGATCCCTCAGCCAGGCGTGCCTGCGAAGAACTGACCCAGTGGCAGCCACCCTAGACGAGGCCTGTACAGCATCAAAACCACATTGTAAAGAATGCTTACCCACCTGTTCAGAAACATGTACCAAATCTTGTAATTCTTTACACTCAATGCCTTCCGCCAGAGCATCTACTTTAGACTTCAATTGAGAAAGAAGATAGTTTTGATATTTCAACATGTGAAACTGGCAATTCAAAGCCCGCATAGCTAAGGTGGAAGAAGTATAGACTTTCTTTCCCCATCTATCCAAAGCTCTGGCCTCTTTATCTGGAGGAACCGGATTTTTAACAACAGAGGCCTTGACGCCCTTAGGTCCCTGACTAACAGTTTCTGGGTCCGCCCTAGGACTCTTATAAAGATATTTATGAGCTTCAGGCACCCTGTAATACCTGTCAGGTTTAACAGGAGCAGGAGGCAAAGAATCAGGATTAAGTGAAGCCTCTGCAAACACATCTTCCACAACATCCAGAACAGGTGGTATAGCCAAAGGCCTATGCTGGGGTAAAAGCAAAATTCCCTAAGCCTTTTCCTGGAATCAGAGAAGTCCTGACCTTCCCACTTAAAATGTTCCCTCATGGAATGAAGAGTCTCTGAAAAAGAAAAATCCTCTGGAGGAGAAGCAGAAGGAGTAGAATCATCCACATCAGAATCAGAATAAGGAGAATACTCCTGCAAGTCTTCAGAAGACTCTGAAACATCCGAAGCCTGCTCAAAACTCCCCAACTCAGGTTCCACCCTAGGCCTCTTATCAGGAGGGGGCAAAGAACCTCTAATCAAAGTAATTAAATCTTCTGCCATTTTAAGCATGTGCTTCTTGGGCACAGAACCTGATGAACTAGGAGTGACACCAACAGAAGCTAAACCTGGCCTGCCTCTGGGAGAAGCCTTGGAAACAGAAGGAGAGGGCCTAACCACCCTAGGAAGGGAGGGGAGTACAGTAACCTGAGAAGCCCCTTCAGCCTGACTTGCCTCCTGAGAGGCCACATCCTGCAATATCAAAGTCTCCCCCTGGGACTCCAGAGAAGCCTCCGGCGGAACCACCGGTTCCACTGACACCTCTAAAGAACCGGCGTCCGGTACGGACGACTCTTCTAGCCTGGGCTTAGCTGCTTTGTCTTTGCACTTCTTCGAAGAAGCGGGCGTCGGAGCATCCAACGGCATATTATAATTGCACCACTTCCCGAAGACCAACCTGGCACAATCTAACCTTCGCTTAATAGTGCGCTTATTGAACCTAGCACAAAAGCGACACCCAACAACGTCGTGCTCAGGCCCCAAACAAGGAATACACAAAGTATGATAATCTCTATGCGGTATCTGTTTCCCACAAGAAATACAGTTATTCACTTTTTCTGACATCCGGTAAACCACTGAGGCAAGAAAAAACTAAAATATTCCCCAACGGGGTACTTAGCCAACTTTGACTCGGTCTGAAACTCCGAATCCGAAAAATTTCAGAACGCCGAACGGCACTTGCAACGCTGCTTCTGCATCGGACCATGCGGCAAAAAAGACTGAGGATATGACGTCGGTCATGTGCATTTGTACCCTGACGTTCTGATGTCAGTCTTAAGCGCCTTGACCGACGTCAGCCTAATACTTTGATATTCGGGCCGACTGAGGACAGCGGACTACCCAAGTGTAAGGACTGCAGCAATGTGAGATGAAGAACATCCTGACTAAGGCAGACCTGATTGCAGCCTTGGTTACAGCTGCATCAGAAAACAGCAATCAGGAGGACAATCAAACTGTCAGTGGAGATATAATACCCTCGGAGAATGGACAGCTCAACCTTTCTGCAGAGGACTCAAAAATCCATCTGGAGCTAAAGAGACTTGAGTTGGAGGCCAGGCATTTGGAGATAGAAGCCGAGGAAAAGGAACGGCAGAGGAGGCATGACAGGGAAACGCTGTCTCTTCGCCAGAGTCAGGGAGGTAATGGGAAAGGGAGTAAATGGACCCCAGAACCACAAAAGGTCAGTAAATTTCTTCCACAATTTAAAGAGGGGGATAATTTTGACAGTTTCATTCATATGTTTGACAGGGTATGCAAACAGTATAGTGTTGACCAAAGGCTATGGTACGGTTCCTGACCCCCTTACTTCATGGAAAAGCTGTAACTGTTTTGTCAAAAATGTCTGACATTGCATGTTTTGATTACACTGCTGTTAGAAATCACTTGTTAGAATTGTTTAAGTTAACACCTGAAATTTACAGGAAAACGTTTTGTGAGCAGAGACGCAAGGCAGATGAAAGTGTGTGTGAATATGTTGCTGAACTGAGCACCTATTTCCATGGGTGAGTGAGTGGATGTCAGGTCACCACTTTTCAAAAGCTGGCAGACCTTCTGGTAAGGGAACAAGCCCTTAGCACTTTGCCTGAGGACATGAGGATCTGGTAAGCTGATAGACAATGTGCTAATTCAGATGAGTTGGGGAAGAAGGGAGACCTATACCTGGCAAGCAGGGCAGCCCCACACAGGAAACGGACCCCCAAAGTTGCTCATGGGTCTAAAGGAACCCATGGTGGGCAGCACAGACTACCAAAAACAGAATCTGCCAGTAGCAGGAGAAGCCACTAGTCCAGGAGCTAGGGTTAAATGTTTTGAATGCAACCAGTGGGGGCATGGGGCATACAGGTGTGCACGGAGGCAAGGTGGGGAACAAAAGGTGAGGGAGCCAGTAAATGGGAAAGACAAAATGCCAATAGCAGATTATCTTGAGACAACAGGGGTACCGAACTACCATCCTGCAGATGTCCAGATAAAGCAGGATTTGGATGCGGCAGTACCATATGCTTATGCAGTTACACTCAGTCAGGCTAGGAGACAAGCATGTGGGTCTGGTAGCCTGGGGGAGACCCAGACAGATTGCATACTTACAGCCAACACTGGTGAGGTGGTTACTTCAGGGAGGGAGCTACTCTGTGGCAGTGAGACTGAAGGTGAGCCACAGCTGCTTGTGGGTTCTCATGCTCTCTTGGACAGAGTGACTGCAAAGGTAGAGGTGAGTAGTAGTACCCAGGCCGACAGTGAGACACCACTGTCAGAGGATACCAGACTTCCTGTGGAAGGGGAGCTGGGAAGGATTACAAGGAGAGAGTTGAGACAGGCTCAGCTCTCAGATCCTACACTGCAAGGCCTGAGGCAGGTAGCTAGGGAGGCACCTGATTCTCAAGGAAAGGGAGAATCTGTATACTGGGACAAAGGTTTATTGTACAGAGAGTGGACCCCTGAGGGAGGGCTAGAAAGTGAGAGAGTACAGCAGTTGGTAGTGCCTCGAGTCTATCGTCCGGCGCTTCTAGCCATAGCCCATGATATTCCCGTTGCAGGTCATATGGGCATAAAATGTACAAAGAGGTGTATTATGCAAAACTTCTATTGGCATGGAATTTCCAGAGATGTAACAGGGTACTGCAGGACCTGTGAGCAGTGCCAAAATGTAGGTAAGGCAGGAGACAAGGTGATTGCTCCTTTGATGCCTTTGCCTGTGATTGAGGAGCCATTTCAGATGGTAGCTATGGATATTGTGGGGCCTATGATTACCCCAAGGTCTACAGGGAAAAGATATATCCTAGTGGCAGTGGATTATGCTACGTGATCTCCTGAGGCAGTGGCTTTGTCCTCCATTGAGGAAGAGAAGGTGGCAAATGCTATGTTACAGATTTTCAGCAGGGTAGGTTTCCTAAAAGAAATACTGACTGACAGAGGTGCCAATGTCATGTCAGACCTGCTGGCTTGTCTGTGGAAGTCCTGTGGGGTGAAGCACATGAAGACCACCCCCTACCATCCCCAGACTAATGGTCTTGTTGAGAGGTTAAACTCTACAATCAAGTCTATGCTAAGGACATTTGCAGATCAGTTTAAGAGGGAGTGGGACAAATATTTGCCCCATCTGTTGTCTGCTTACAGAGAAGTTCCCCAGGAATCCACACATTTTCACCCTTTGAGTTGCTGCATGGCCATAGGGTGAGGGGACCTCTAGATTTAATTTGAGATGAGTGGGAAGGTGAGTGCGAGTCTCACAAGGAGTCTGTTGTGGCATACATCCTAAACCTTAGGACAAGGCTCAGGGAACTCATGGGCTTGGCCCAGGAGAACCTGGCAGAAGCCCAACAACAGAAAAAGGTGTAATATGACAGGAAGGCTCAAGGTAAAGAGTATGCTGTGGGTCAGCAGGTAATGGTTCTCATTCCTGTCAGACACAACAAACTGCAAGCAGCTTGGGAGGGACCCTATAGGGTGGTAAGAAAGGTAAGTGATGTTAACTATTTATTTTATTTATTTATTTATTTTACATTTGTTAACCAGGAAATTCCAACTGGACCAGATCCATTTTCAGCAGAGGCCCGGGAAGAAAAGCTCCGGCATCTAGTTGTACAAAAACATTACAGCAAGTATAATACACACATAAGATGTAGTAAACAGGTTACAACATATATGGTGAACATATTCATATAACAAGAAATAACTAAAAACACTCCAAATAAATGATGGTATAGAAAATAAGTAAAATGACAATGTCAGTTATACACTGGTAAGAGAACAAAATATATTAATATATATATATATATATATATATATATATATATATATATATATATATATATATGTATTATATATATATATATATATATATATATATATATATATATATATATATATATATATATAAAAAATACGAACATATATTAAGTAAATTCTACACTTAAAAGTTCAACTTTTCAAATGAACAAGCATGCAGGCATGCCTACATGTCGGAACTGCTAGGCAAAAGGCAGGAGCACAAATTGTACCATGTTAACATGATGAAACCTTACCATGATAGGGAGGCCCTTATGCTGAGCATTTGCAGTGGATTGCAGGAGGAGTCTGAGGGAGATCTGGGGACTGATCTCCTCAGTGAGGCTCAGGCTGACACTTCAATGGAAGGGGTAGCAATGTCCCAGCAGCTATCTCTCTCCTACCCAGGTTTGAGAAATCTGAGCGGTGCTGTAGGAATTTGAGTACATGTTCACTGGGAAACTAGGGTGCACCCACCTGGGGCAGCACCAGCTGGATGCAGGACCACAAAGGCCTATTAGGCAGGCCCCTTATAGAGTGCCTGAGAGAGTCAAACAGACTCTGAGGGAGGAGGTACAGGAGATGTTGGAACTAGGGGTGATTCAAGAGTCCAACATTCCCTGGGCCTCCCCAGTGGTGCTGGTGCCAAAGAAGGATGGCAGCACCAGGTTCTGTGTGGACTATAGGAAATTAAATAGTCACACAGAGTCAGATGTTTACCCCATGCCTAGGACAGATGAGGCCCTAGAGCAAAGTATCTTACAACCATTGATCTTACCAAGGGTTACTGGCAGGTGCCCTTGACTCCCAGTGCTAGACAGAAGTCAGCCTTTGTGACTCCGTTTGGCTTGTATGAGTTCACAAAGATGCCCTTTGGGATGAAGAATGCCCCAGCAACTTTCCAGAGGCTGGTAGATCATATTCTACCAGGAGCAGGAGGGTTTACCCTTGCTTACCTAGATGATATTGCCATCTACAGCCATTCTTGGCCAGACCACCTTCAGCATGTCAGGGAGGTGCTGGACAGACTACAAAGGGCAGGGTTGGCCATTAAGCCAAGCAAATGTTAGGTGGGTATTGCAGAGGTTTCCTACCTAGGACATAGAGTGGGGAGTGGTAAGATAAGAACCTGCCAAAGTGGAAGCTATTCAGGCATGTCCTGCACCTGTTACTAAAAAGCAGGTGATTGCATTTTTAGGGACAGCAGGGTACTACAGAAAGTTCGTCCCCTGTTAAAGTACCATAGCTGCTCCCCTCACAGACCTGACAAGAAAGAACAGGCCAGATAAGGTAGTGTAGATACCAGCATGGGAGCAGGCATTCCAGAAGCTTAAAGAAGCTCTGGGAGGACCCCCTGTGTTAACCAGTCCAGATTACAGCAAAGAATTTGGTGTGCAGGTCGATGCTTCGAACCATGTGAGGTGGGGGCTGTACTTAGCCAGATTTCTTCAGAGGGGGAAGAGCACCCTGTAGTTTATCTCAGTTGTGGGCTCCAACCCAGGGAGAAATACTAGGCAGCTGTAGAAAAGGTATGTCTAGACATAGTGTGGGCACAGCAGGAACTTCAGCCTTATAAGTCTGGAAGGAAATTTACTGTTATGACAGATCACAACCCCCTAACATGGTTAAACAGAGCCAGCCAGCAAAATGCCAAGTTGCTAAGATGTATCCTGGGGTTGCAAGCATATATGTCCATGCAGCACCGCAGTGAGATCAGCAATGCCAATGCAGATGGGCTCTCAAGACAGGGAATGGGGTAAGGTATACTCAGATAAACCCAACTCTTTCAAGCAGCATTTCTCAAGGGTTACTTGAAAAATTAGCTTGAGTTCTCGGGGGGGGGGGTGAGATGTGTGAAGATAGGTGAAGGCTACCAGCCTAGCCATATAGAACTTTATAGATAATTCTGTCATTTGTAAATATTAATGTAAGCCACAGGTTTGTTGTCTTAAATGAAAAAAATGCTGTTACAAAAATGTAACAACAGTGCACTCTGCTGACCAAGTAAAGCATGTTGTGACCCTTTGATATAAAGTCAGCTCCGGCCTGTCTAGATGAAGGAATTCTTGCTATTGCTTTAATGTCAGAGTTAATGGCCAGAATTTGCATGCATAAATGTCCTTTATTGCTCTGGCTTCTGCCCAGAGGTGAAGAATGTAAATATAGTGTCTGTTAGCCTGGGAACCCAGGGAAATGGGAAGAATGATGTAATGTGAACCAGGAATGTGATTTTAAAAACAGAGAGAATCAGACAGCATTAAGCATTTTTGTCTTGACCATCCAAATCATCAGCACTGTCTTGCTCTATATGTAAGTTTATCTTAGACTTGTGTTTTCTCTTAGAAATAGCTAGAAACTAGAAAGATTAGACTAAGTGTTTTTCTGTGATGTCAGAACTGTACTACTGAATTATTTTAAGTATTTCTCTGTGATCTCTGAACTCTTGACTAGCATTGTGTAGTAAAAAGTATTGTCTTGTGTTTTTAATTATTTATTACTAACTATTTTTAAACCCTTTTATCTGTGGTTGTTTTGTGTAGAGATAATTTAAGCTCTTTAGAGTACTTGCATGCCTTTGGTAGAACTGTACAAAGCCACTCTAATAGCTTTAGCCCTGGGGTATACTACCAATTGGATAATAATATTGCACAGTAATAACTGGACACCCTTTTAAAGGCCTTTAGGTAGCTGATAAATATTAGCTGGGTGGTGGCAGTGATTTCTACCATATAGTCTGGGTAAAAGGGAGCACAGCTGGAGAACCTGTGCCAGACTTCCCCAGGAGTGTCTGTGTGGTTGTATAAACTCTTCTCAGTGTGTGTGTGCTACTTGGGCAGGGACATGAAGCACTGGCTGGACAGACAGGGTGCTGGAGGTTTTAGCTTGCCCACTAGACTGAGATCTGGACCCTATAGCTGTGCCAGTGGGGAGACTTATCGGGGACCTTGAGAGCAAGGGAGGACCAGCCCCGGACTGACTGTGATCTCTGTGTGCTCTTAAGGGAAATTGCACTTTACTGTGTGTATTTGTTATCCTTTCCTCCTATGTTGTTAGTGGTGAGGATTGAGGCTCCTTGATTGCTGGGTCAGGGCACGGGTGTCACAAATGCTTTACTATGAGAAATGTAAATTTAATTAAATGGTAATGGCAAAACTTAGAAAGCATTCATCCAAGGTGCTAAGTTGCTTGGTAATGAAGAATAATCAGTCTTCTCTTTTTCATTTCTAGTTGGTGTAAATTATCTGCATACAGTTCCTTGAATCATCTAAGTAAAAGCTATCATGATTGTTATACAAATTCGTAAGACTTCAGTAAAACATCTGCATCTTATTCAGACTGTACTACTTAAACAATGCTACATTAATCATGTTTAAAAATAAATAAGTTATCTGAAAACAGAAGTTTAAAACTAAGACTGCAATGAAAATTTAAAACAGGAAGAAGAGCCTGTTCTTGAAATTAACATTTTTAGCTACAACTCTGCCTGATATCACAGCATGTACCAAATGTAGTTCCATATGTAAAACAGAAATCCATAACCTGTTTTATTTCTACTGTTAGCCTGCATAAACTAAGTAGTACCATATAATGTATAAATACATATTTTTAGGAGAAACCATCTGCTGCATTGCAGCATTCTGGGACACCACTTGGAATGCGCAGTAAGCAGAATAATTAAGATTAATGAACTCAAAACCTGAAAGAAGCAGCAGCCCTTAGTTCCTTATGCTGCAATGGATAACTGAAGAGTTTTGATATACACTCCTAGGCCCTTAACACTGCATGAGTTTATTTTTAGTTAGAATGCATTGCTATCTATACTGTACATCATACAATTTACAAAGCACATCAGAATATCTGGCTTTTACAAACAGTAATGCATCAACTTGTATGAAGTACTATTACATCAGATAAATAAGAAATCCACATAACGATTTTTAAATTTTTAGCAGCCAATAATCTTAACATCAATACAAAAAGAAAAAAATCTTACCTCCACCAGAAACCGCTGCAGACTGCAAAAAAAAGAACAGACACAAATATAGTAAGTAGCTGTTGATAAAGAAAAGACTGATTAAATCAACAGCTTACTACATAACGCCACAAATATTAGAAGAAAAGTTGTTCTAAAAAACTGAAAAGTCATTATGGCAGTCGGTCAAAGCTTTCATAATTTTTTTTTCTGAATTCTATACTTAAAAATCATTTTGTGGTCAAACAGCATCAATTACAAGAATCCACAGAATCAATATAGTTAACAGTCTCCCTTCTGCTGCAGTCAGTGGTTAAAATATGTTGGTATGAGCTTGTGTGGCCTAAATGCCTGATAAAAAGCCTTACTCTGAAGAAATGGTAGATATGTACTAACCATAATGCTGGATCCTTTCATCCACATCCGTCAGATATGACTGATGGGTCTTCAGGCCTTTTGTCAGATCCCTGCCAGCAAAATTAGTGCTCCAGCCTCAAGCTTCTATAATTTTTCCCCTCCCATAATGCATTTTTGAGTGAAACTAAGCCAAATCGAGTTTGTTGCCAAAGAAAGTAAAATGGCCTTATAACAACACTACTACAGAAAAGCTGTAAAAAGAAATTATGTACTCACCATAACACGCCATCTGTGTTGTCCATTTTCATTCTTCCTCAACTTACGGGTTCAGATCCGATCCCTCACATCCAACTTGGCTGTTGCAAAAGCTCGACGTAACCAGAAAACTCTCAAGATACTCCCTCACCCACAATGCACCAACTCCAAGTACCTCAGATCTTGTTTGCAAAATATCAGCAGAAAGAAGTACTGAACTAAAGAGACAGTATCTGGAGCTATGTAATTCATTTTGAAGTGAATGACTTGAGACATACCTCCCTGGACTATATGAAGAGAGACATGATTGAGCTTGCTGAGTATGTGTCCCAGGCAGGTATATCCCTAGCCTTAAGCAGCATTCTACCGTCACCCATAATGATGCCTCAATACAAACAGAAAATGATTGACTTTAACAACTGGCTTAGTTTCTGGTGTCATTCAAAGGGGATCCAGTACCTGACAGCCTGGGATGACATGATTGACGAGCCATGATACTTTGCCAGAGATGGCCTGCACCTGTCTCTCTTGGGCTTCAGGCTCCTGGCAAAGGTTCTTGCCTCCCAATAGTGCCTTTTTAGGCAATGCCATGAGGTCAAATCTACCAACATGAAAATTTCATCAAAATGTAAATTAAAGGTCTTGCTGCTAAACGCTAGAAGTCTAAACATATAACTGCACTCCTTGCAAGCATTCTGAACTCTGGAAGAAGCTGACATTTGTGCAGTCACAGAAACCTGGTTCAAAGCTTCTGTGAGCACCCCAGCCATACCAGGTTACTCATCCTATCATTCATTCAGACCCCAAGCCGTGGGCAGCAAAACAAATGGAAGTGGAGTTGCAATATATATATAAAAGACATACACACCTCTAGGCTGGTCAAACAGTATGATGCTCAGGAAGTACTCCAGGTGCAGTTAACAACTGACAAGACCCCTATTCAAATCATAGCTAGCTATCGGTCTCCAACTCAGACTCAAGATGCCCACTCCACCTATCTGGACCTCTTTGAATCTATCAAGATTCAACCCTTTACCCTGATCCTGGGCAACTTTAACTATCCAACCATAGATTGGAAGAAATACTCATGTCATACTATGGAGCGCATCATCATGGAACTCATTAACAGAGACACTGGGAACATCCAAACATTGGACCCTACCCAGTTTGGCTTTTTTAAGGGCAGATCATGCCTCCTAAACCTGGTGGCCTTCTTTGAGACAGTTACCAAGGCTTTAGACGAAGGAAAGGAGGTCCACACAGCCTACCTAGACCTCGCAAACACTTTCAACACCATTCCCCATTCTAGTATTATAGACAAGCTCCCAAAGAAGAAAGTCAATACGGCAAACTTTTCAAAAAGGCTCCAATACCAATAAAAAAGAAAAGAAAAGCAGGAGTGTGGAAAATTCAAAGCACGACCTCAGTTGTAAAACAAAATGAACGCTTTATTGAATATTGCGTTTTCGTCCAATAGACTTCATCAGATAAAATGCATACTTAAAATCAAAGCTTTATACCAAAATTCATACTGTTGTTAACCAATCGTATTTCACTTCTAATTAAAAAGTCCCACTTCAATTTAACATTTCCCAATGTTTGTGTAATACGTTTGTATTCATTTCATGTGTAATAATAAGTTATTAATTTAATTTAAAAACAAACAATTGTTTAAAAAGAACTTTACTTGATTTATATAAATTAATTCATTCAAAAATAATATATTTATTTGCATTCCAAAGGATTTGTTCATAGGTAAACTTACTTCATTAACTAACAATGAACACTGCCATCTACTGACCATCTTTATTATTGTTCACAAAGTTATATTTTAGCAGCTTTTAACTTTAAAAATGGTAAAATAGATATGTTTTCATTGTCATTATAGACAAGCTCACCAGCCTGAATATAAACCCCCACATCACGAGATGGGTTGCCAGTTGGCTTACGGATAGAACTCACACGGTGAGAGTTGCAGGCTCTAGGTCCGACTCTAAACCGGTTACAAGTGGCATCCCCCAGGGCTCAGTCCTGGGACCCCTCCTGTTCAGTATATACTTCTCAGAGGTACAGGCAAGCACAGGAGAACTACGGCTGACCAAGTTCACAGACGACTGCAAACTGGGGGCCATAATTAACTCTCCGGCTGATATAGACATCCTCCAGAAGGGTCTCACTGAAACGGATACCTGATGTCAAAATCATGGCCTCAAGCTAAATGCCAAAAAGTGCATAGTCATCTCCTATGGAAAAAACAAAGTACCCACGAACTACCACATACGTGGTAGTCCCTAAATACAGAAAATGTAATAAGGGATCTGGTGACCCAAGTAGATAGTAATATCTCATTTGATAATCATATTGCCAAGGTGGTTAGAAAATCCTTCTATGTGGCCCACCTAATCACAAAAGGGTTTGCATCTAGAACAAAATAGGTTATTGTGCCCCTCTACTCATCAGACCCATCATACAGTACAATGCCCCATTTGGGATGTACCTTACAAGACACCTGCAACAGCTGAAAAGACCACAGAAGTACATCACCAAGACGATTACTGGCCTCAAACAGATGCTCTATGAAGCCCGACTGAAGAAACTCCAGCTGTACTCGGTTGCATACCGCTTAGTCAGAGGTGATCTCTGCCTGACATACAAGGCCATTTCCATCCCAGAATTGATGGACATGCTCCACCTAAAAAAAAAAAAAAAAAAAAAAATCCCCGAGAGCCACATGCTCTAGGGATCTACAACTCACCACAATGATAAATAGGACGTGCAGGAGGGATAGATACCTGTCCCAGGGACTCCCCATGCTTTGGGACAGGATGCCAATTTACATTAGTCAGAGCCCCTCACTAACACTCTTCAAGAGAAACCTTGACAAGTGGATGGGAAACAGAAAATTTACCCATGGGATCACTGCAGTGGCTCTGCTGGACAGAGACACAGGGAACTAATCTAAGGGGGTGGCGAAAGCCAACACATTCTGGCTAGGCTTATAGATGCCCTCAGGCAGATAGCCTAGTACTTACCTATGAACCTACAAACAGAAACACAAATGCCCAGAGATTCCTTGATTTCGTCAATGCAAATTCCTTGGACCAGTTGGTTGACACTCCCACAAGAGGTGACAGTTATCTTGGACTTGATATTAACCAACATGAGTAACCACTGCAGAATCCCTACAGTGTCATCATCCCTGGTAAGATCTGACTACAAAGCAGTCACTTTTGAAGTCACCATATTCCCCCCACCACCACCACTAGAGTCAAACATAAAAACTTCTCCAAAGCTGATTACAACCTCCTGAGGGAAGGTATAAACACCTTCACAGCCCCCCCCCCCCTCCACAAAAACTGGCACATATGTCCAAACTTACACCAAAGTACTATATGAGCATTTATACAGCTGCATGGAATCAGGAATACCAGACAGGACAAAATCCTCCTCCTCAAGGAAGAGTACACCTGTCTGGTGGACATCTACAATAAATAAACTCTATAATAAAAGGAAAAAATTGTTGTCCGGAACCAAGAAGGAGCAAGTGTCTAATTGGAAGCAATCTCTCCTTAGCCTGAACAAGCAAGTAAGAGCACTAGAGGAATCCTCCAAAGCAAACTTCGAGTCCAAACTGGCCGCATCCACTAAAGACCATCATAAGGCTTTCTTCACATATGTCCGTAATCTCAAGGGAAGCACCAAGATCTGCTCAGAACTGATGGTCAAGGACACCACATACACAAACCTGTAGATATAGCCAACCTGCTGGCAGACAGGTTCAGTGAAAATTTCACTCCTCTGTCCCCCCCCATAAGTAAAACAGGACATCTCCAGTACCTGACCCCCACCCCTTATCTCTAGAGAGCAAGTCATCACTGCCCTCTCAAAGGCAAACAATACAGCCTCCGTGGGACTCAATAACATCCCAGGCTGCATCTTACATGAACTTGGGCAGGAAGCTGCAGCACCATTAGGCACCCTACTCAAACAAAGCCTGACGATCGACTTTGTCCCAGCCGAGTGGAGGACAGCCACTGTCATCCCTTTGCACAAGGTGAAGCGTCCACTGATCCAGGAAATTATAGACCCATCAGTCTAACTAGCCTAATCTGCAAAGCCATGGAGCGGATTATCATCGACCTCATTAACAAAGACATTGGCAACCTCCAGACACTTGATTCCACACAGTTTGGTTTGTGTCAAGAGGAGGTTTTGCCTGTTAAATTTGGTCGACTTCTTTGAGACAGTCCCCAAAGCAATGGACAAGGGAAAAATGGTGCACACCGCCTACCATGACCTGGCTAAAGCCTTCGATACTATTCCCCACTGGGGAATAATAGATAAACTCTCTCCACTAGGCATCAATCCATATGTTACCAGATAGGTAGCAAACTGGCTCACTGATACAACCCACCTAGTCAAAATAGGGGAAGCCACCTCAAGTAGTAGACCCGTAACAAGTAGTGTACCCCAGGGATCAGTCTTGGGGTCTCTGCTGTTTGGGATATACTTCTCAGAGGTGCAGGCCAAATCTAGTGGGCTATGGCTGACCAAGTTTGCAGATGACTGCAAGCTGGGTGCTGTCATCAATTCCCCTAGTGATGTGGACATCCTCCAAGAGGGTGTCACCCAAACAAATGACTGGTGCCAGAAACATGGCCTCAAACTGAATGCCAAAAAAATGCATAATCATTCCTTTTAGGGAGAATGACGTTCCCACAAATTATCACACTGATAATAAGGCACTAACTATGCAATCAGTTGTAAGGGACTTGGGAACCCAGGCTGATAGCAAACTGACTTTTGACCACCATATTGCCTCCACTGTATGGAAAGCTTTCTATATGGCCCACCTCATTAGTAAAGGTATCTCATCCAGGGACAAGGTGGTCATAACATTCCTGTATTCTTCCCTTATAAGACCGATTATTGAATAAAGTGCCCCTTTCAGCATTTACCTCACAAAGCACATGCAGTGGCTGGAGAGTCCATAGAGATTCCTCACCCAGAGAATCCAGGGCCTCAAACATTTTCCCTACACAGACAGGCTAAAAACCCTGTCCTTCTACTCAGTCTCCTACAGACTCCTCAGAGGTGACCTCTGTCAGGCATACAAAGCAATCTCAGACCCCACACTGATGGGACTGCTGCAAATCCGCAAGTGAAACTCCACTCGAGTAACCCGCATGCGAGACCTCAACCTGGTCTGTGACATCAACAGGACTTGTTGGCTGGACAGATTGGTGTCCCAGAGACTTACCATTTTGTGGAACAGACTCCCTCTCCATGTAAAGCAGAGTACCTCATTAAACCTCTTCAAGCGCAACCTGGATAACTGGATGGGGAACAGAAAATACACCCCTGGGATTCCTCCTATGTCCCTGCTGAACAATGGCACAGGGTGCTGACTTGCTGGAACATGGGCTAAATTCTTGGCTAGGCTTTTAAGGATCTCAGGGCCAATAGCCTAGTAAGTTCCTATGAGCCTATGTACCAAGGAAGTGGCATAATCAAAAAACGCTCTCTCTTCCTGGAGATTACAGGGCAGGTGGTTGGTGGGAGGGCAGTTGAGGAAACATGAAAATGGACAACACAGATGGAACATTATGGTGAGTACATAACTTCTTTATCTGATGTTGTCAATTTTCATTTTGTCCTCAACTTACGTGACAGAGTCCTCAGCTGCCTAAATCTCCGAGTGGACTCAAAGAGGGATATTCCTGAGCACCACTGAACCAAATGTTGCCCTACCTCTGCAGACCATATCCAATTTGTAATGATTAACAAAGGTATGGGGAGTAGCCCAAGTTGCTGCTGCACCGATGTCATCCATGGAAGCTCTAGACTGGAACATTGACAAAGTAGCCATGGCTCTAGTTGAACGAACCCATAATGGTTTTGATAACTTAACGTCCCATTTGTTATATATATAAAAATACAGTCAGCCACCTGGCCAGAATTATTTTGGCAACAGGTTTTCCTACTGTTATTCCAAAAAAATAGAAACAAGTAACTGCTCAGTCTTCCTGATATTTTCCGTTCTGTGCAGGTAAAAACTTTATTGCCTGCTGACATCAAATAAATGTAACATGTATTGATCTTTGTTAGTAAATTTGGGGAAGAATACTAGCAAATTAATAGACTGACTTATACTACCCACTGAAACCACTTTAGGTAGAAAGGGAGTGTTAGTTCGTGAAGTGACCCTGTCTGTGAAAGACCAAGTAAGGCAGTTTTGAAGACAAGGCCTGAATCTCTGAAAATGTTCTGGCAGAAGTAATGGCCACTAGAAAAACTGCTTTTCAAGAAAGATACTTAAGGTCATATTTAGCTGCAGGTTCAAAGGGGGATGATTAAGTTGCTGCAGTACTAGATTGAGGTCCCATGGGGAAGTAGGGTCCCTAAAAGGAGGCCTCAGAAGAAGAATGTCTCGCAAAAAGATTTTGCAGAGTGTATGGGAGCCAAAAGAAGCACCCTCAGCTCCCATGTGAAAATTTGATATCGCTGCCAGCTGGACTAACTGTGGAGGAGTTAGCTTCTTCTTTAAAATGTAAGGCTAAAAATTCAAGAATACTATGCAAAGGTGCTGAAAAGGAATGAACATTATTTTGATGAGCCCAGTAATCAAGTCTTCTCCATTTACTGGAATAGAGTTTGCGAGTAGGTGGTTATGGGAAGATAAAATTATGTGATGGACCGGGGAAGAGACCATAGTTGTCTGGCTACTAATTGGAATTGGAGAAGCCAGGCAGTCAGCCTAAGGTTCAGTATGTCTGGATGGATCATGCCTGTTGGATGAGACAGGAGATCTGGAGTTGGATCCAGAATACACTGTTGGTGGAGTGAGGCCAAAGGAAGGGGAACCAAATCTGTCGAGGCCAAAAAGGTGCAATGAGGATAACTTTGCTCTTCAACACAGCAGCTTTCTGCAGGAATTTGGAAATTAATGAGATTGCTGGGAAGGCATAAGGCAGGCCGGGGGCAGGGGGGCAATCATGAAGTAGAGCATCCCTATGTGACTCCCCCTGTGGAGGGATCATGGCAAAGTAGCTGCTGCATTTGTTATTTAGGGTGAAGCGAAAAGATCGCAGCAAGGCTGTCCCCACTGACAAAAAATCATATCCATCACATTTTTGTTGAGAGGCCATTCGTGAGGTAAAAGAATGCACCTACTCAGCTTGTCTGATATCACCTTGGACTTACCCAGAATGTGCATTGTGATGAGAAAGCAGTTAGATGAGATCGACCATTGTCACAGTCCGACTGCTTCTTCACACAAGGGATAAGATCTGATCTCTCCTTGTTTGTTGATGTACCAAACTACTGACATGTTGTCCATTTGAATTCAATCATCCCTTTGGGGAGAGCTTCTTGAAAGGCCTGCAACACGGTAAAAGCACTGCTCACATCTCTAGGACACTGATGTGCAAATTGCCCTCTTCGGGAGACCAAGTGTCTTGGACTGTTTTCCCCAGGTAATGCCCCCACCACAGTCACTATGGCCTTGGGCTGTCAGGGGATGAACGGACGGCCTTGTAGAATCTGCTCTGATTGAATCCACCACCTGAAATCTGTCTTGTAAATCTGAGAAATACATATTAGGGTTGACATGGGTTGATAAACTATTGACCATTGCGTGGCTAGCATCCACTGTAGAACCCTCACGTAAAATGTGGCTAAATGTACTAAAGTTATTGCCACTGCCATTGACCCAAGAGCCTAAAGAACCAAGAGGGCTGAAACCTTGGCACTACAGATTATTTTCCTGACCTGTGTTCTTAAGGTCTTAACTCTTAAAGGAGGCATTGAAGCTATCACTGGCTTTGTGTTGAACAGTGCTCCTATAAATTCCAAATTTTGCGGAGGCTCCAAATGAGACTTTTCGTAGTTTATGGTTATTCCCAAATGACAGCATGTCAGGAGAACCTGATCTCTTGATGCTTAGTTGGGGTAGTAATAAGCCAGTCATCTACATATGGAAATAACTGGAATCCTTGCAATTTCAAGTGAGCTGCTACTACTGCCATACATTTGGTGAACACCCTGGGGGCTGTGGTGAGACCAAAGGGCAGTACTCTGAATTGGTAATAACTGGCTCCCAGCCAGAAGTGTAAGTTCCTTCCGGATCATCTGTTCATCTTTATGTGATAGCACATATCCTGAACGTCTAACGAGCACATCCATTGTCCTTTCGCAGAAATGGGAGAATGGACTGAATCGTGACCATTCGAAAATTGGTGCGTTAAACTAATTTGTTTAAGTTGCTGAGATCCAAGACTGGTCTCCAGTCCCCTGTTTTCTTTGGCAGTAAAAGAACCTTGAGTAAGTTCAAGATCCTTAAAGTCTGTCAACCCAACACACTCCCAGAAAATATGTTCCCAAGTACTTCATTTCCCATCACACCTCCAACATTTGAGGTCTACCTGTGAAAAAAACTCCTTGGGAGTCTACTTGGGGTATAAAAATATCTATGTAAACATTTCCAACCAAAAATCCTAAATATTCTAGATTTTGTTGCATATTTGTGAGACATGCATATATCCCCCCAATGTTTCTTTGTAAATTGCTTATCCAGTCTCTCTCTCCAATCCTTTCTTCTTCTTCTTTTGGCTGCTCCCATTAGGGGTCGCCACAGCAGATCAACTGTTTCCATTTCTTCCAATCCTTTCTAACCTCCTCTAATTGATTCTTATAGTTATCATGCAATATTGTATATGCTGTACTAATTATTCATTTTTTTTAATGGCAGTTTCTGTTCTAGATTCTACTAAAAACTCTACCAGTGCTGGTCTTTTGTTTAGGACCCCTCCTATTTCTTTCTCTTTGCCTGTACTTTAATACTGATCCTTAATAAGGAATGCAATCTCTAACATGTAGTCCAAACACATTCGTGGTCTCTTCCCATTTTATTACCTCTCCCTCTCTAGTTATTTGCTCCTAATACCTTGGTTCCTTCGCCAGTTTTCTCCAAAAAATTCCAGACCCATCTTGCTTATTGTCTACATCCCTCTTCTTCTCTTTCAGCTGTTCCCATTAGGGGTCGCCACAGCTGATCATCTGTTTCCATTTCTTCCTGTCCTATGAATATTGCTCTGCCACACCAACCACCTGCATGTCCTCTCTCACCACATCCATAAACCTTATTTTAGGCCTTCCTCTTTTCCTCTTACCTGGCAACTCCATCCTTAGCATCCTTTTCCCAATATACCTAGCATCCCTCCTCTGCACATGTCCAAACCAACGCAATCTCACCTCTCTAACTCTGTCTCCAAACAGTCTAACTTGAGCTGACCCTCTGAAATACTGATTCCTAATCCTGTCCATCCTTGTCACATCCAGTGCAAATCTTAACATCTTTAACTCTGCCACTTCCAGCTTTGAATCCTGCCTTTTTGTCAATGCCACCATCTCCAACCCATACAACATAGCTGGTCTCACTACCCTCTTGCAGAACTTCCCTTTCACTCTTACTGGTATCCATCTGTCACAAATCACTCCTGGCACTTCTCTCCACTCATTCCACCCTGCCTGTACTCTCTTCTTCACCTCTCTTCCACACTCACCATTACTCTGGACTGTTGAGCCCAAGTACTTAAACTTATCCAGCTTTGCCAACTCTACTCCCTGCATCCTCACCATTCCTCTATCCTCCCTCTCATTCACACACACATATTCTGTCTTAGTCCTGCTGACCTTCATTCCTCTCCTCTCTAGAGCATATCTCTACCTCTCCAGGGTCTCGTCAACCTGGTCCCTGCTCTCACTACAGATCTCAATGTCATCTGCAAACATCATAGTCAATGGGGCCTCCTATCTGATCTTGTCTGTGAACCTGTCCATCACCATTGCAAATAAGAAAGGGCTCAGAGCTGATCCTTGATGTAATCTCACCTCCACCTTAAATGTATCTGTCACTCCCACTGCAGTCTTCACCACTGTCACACTACACTCGTACATATCCTGTACCACTCTTACACACTTCTCTGCCACTCCTGACTTCCTCATACAATACCACAACTCTTCTCTAGTCACCCTATCATATGCTTTCTCCAAGTCCACAAAGACACAATGCAACTCCTTCTGACCTTCTCTATATTTCTCCATCAACACTCTCAGAGCAAACATCACATCTACTGTCTATATCCCTAATTGTAGTCATCCCTATCGGCAGAATTTCCTTTCTCCATTCCCATCTTGGCTTAGTTCTTAGAATACTTTCTGCTACTTTATGGATATAATATTCTGTATGATTACTGTTGTTCTCCTTAAAGGCTTGAATGCAACATTCCAGTCTTTCCTTGTTTCTTGGGCTTCCCCCCATTTCAACATCATCCCTTTCTACTTTTAATTATAATTTTCTGTGTGTGCTATGTACAGGAGCCTTAACTGTGTAGCTTGGAAATAACCCTTCAAATTGGGTAATCACAATCTACTCTGTTCTACTGGAAAAATCAGGTTATACCCCTCGACTCTTGCCATCTTCCCCCCCAAATAAAATCCTTCAGTTCTTTATGAATTGCTCTCCACAACTTCTCCTCTTGTTGATAAACATATGGCTGACTTGTGTACAAGACTAAAGGGACTAAATACAGACTACAGTCTAATACAGACAAAAGCTTGTTGCCAAATCCATGGCTTAAAACTCCATCCCAAGAAATACATTACAGTACCTTTTGGGAAATCTCCCACCCTGGGTAACTACAACATCAATAAAACACCCATAAAAGTTGATTCACTAATCAGGGATCTGGGAACTCTTGTAGATAGTAACCTAGCCTTCGATCCATATGTGCCCAAGGTAGTAAGACAATTTTTCATGTTGCTCAACTTATAAGCAAAGGCATGGCATCTGGGTTCTGACAGATCACCATACCACTGTACTCAGCCCTCATCAGGCCCATCATAGAGTGTAGTGTCCCCTTCAGTACGTACCTGACGAGACACATGCAGCAACTGGAATGTCCACAAAGGTTCCTTACAAAAAGAATACAGCAAGTAAACACAATGTCCTATGCTGATCACCTCAAAGCCCTGTCTCTTTACTTAGTATCATACATACTTCTGAGAAGTGATCTTTGCCTGACATATAGGGCATCCCTGGACCTTGTTTTGATGAATCTTTTACACATCGACAAAACAAACAGTATCAGAATTACTAAATTAACAGATTTAAATTTTGCTTGCAACACAAATAGGACATGTTGGACAGACAGATATGGTTCTCAGGGAATTCTCATTCTCTGGCATAGACACCCCACCTATGTGAAGCAGAGTTCATCCTTATCCCTACTTAAATGCAAATTGGACCATTGGCTGGGTTATCAGAATTTCACTGCTGGTCTGGATCCTAAGTCTCTGATGGACAGAGGCAGCCAGCAAATCACCCCCTATAAGTCAAATATATATCAAATTTGTGGGTCACATTTGGGATCCACGGATAGGCTTTTAAAGGCCCTACTGGTCATTTTAGCCTAGTATACACCTACAATCCTAGGAACAGAAGTCATAAAACCAGCAGGTCCTTGGCAAAAACAAAACGTAAGGGACAGAGCTATAGCAATAATTATCTGAAAATGATTAACTTTATAACATAATTAATTCAGTGCAATGCCTTATTTTGAGTACAGCTATAAAATGTCTTGTAGACTTCACAGAATCTGTTCTTAGTTCATGTCAAGCACAATGAAAGATGTGAAATGGACTTTCAATGCAGAAATATGCAAGTAATGCTTCATTAATTTAATTAAGTTACTATGGGAACATATTTGCAATCTAAACATCAAGCAGAGTGTTTATAGTAAACTGAAATGTTTATGGAGGAAATACTCAAATAATATAATAAACATTATTCTGATAGAAGATCTAAACATATCACAGAAAGAATTGTTCATAACCAATAAACTTGAAGACGAGTTGGTGTGAAGCCTTGAATGACTTCACAAACTTCATTTATTAAATCAAATCAAATCATTCATGAAAACTCTTGTCATAAAGCAATTATAGATGTACTGCTAGTGAGAAATGAGAAATGGAACTATTACACTGAACAAGGATAATGCTAGGCACACACTAGGTACACCACTAGGTGTGTGTTTTTAAATGCCACTAGGTATGTATTTTTAAATGATTTACTTGTGTAATGTGATGTGCCAGAATTAACATTTTAAAATATCACTACAATATTTAACTCTGCTATGTTTTACTAACTTATAATATGACCTTTTTTCAGTATGTTTGGTTGGCTCTTTAAGTCTATCAAATTTATTTGGATTGGGGAGACTACAGTTGTGAGGCAGTGGCAGAGATACATTCTAGAATTTGGTATACAGTTCAAAACGTCTTAGCTCATGCCACTGACACAGAAATTCTCTCCTTCTTTACAGGTTCGCAGGTACTTACCAGGCTATTGATCTGTAAAGATCTTTAAGAAGCCTAGGCTTACATTCCAATGGTCAATTTTTGGCACTTGTATTTTTGTACAAGTAACACAAACACAGGCAGAATAATATGTTGGGACATTTACTTGTTGCCCCTTTGCATGAAGGACGTGTGTGCTAATCTGGGGATGAATTTGAAAATTACAAACGAATAATATTAAGACAAGCACTTTGCTTTATGTGGAGAGGAAGACTGTTCAAAAGAAGGGTTATTTTCTATGATACATACCTAGCCATCCACATTGCAAAAGAGATTGAAATCCGTTAAGTGGGTGTTCACTCTACCACTGGACTTGTGAATGTGTAACTGGTCAGAAAGGCAAGTGTCGCCTCTTAGCAGCCTATATGATACCAAGAAAATTAAATGGACAAGGCTTTGAGATGGTGTGCATTGTTTTTATGATATAGGCTCTTGATTTTTTTTTTTTTTTTTTTAAAGAAAGCATTGCAGTCTTTCCAGTTGTCACATGTTTAGATAGGTACATAACAAAAGGGGCATTATACTCAATGATCTGCCCAATGACAGCAGAGTACAGTGGAATGACACCTGGATGCCATACCTTTAGATACAAGCTGCGTGACGAAAAAGAAATTCCTTAAAAACAGACAAATAGTGATGAATGGATACCAGATCTCTGGCTACAGAATTTCAGGATTTCTAACTTTCAAGGGGGTGTTGTCAATATCACAGTAACAAGAGAAATTAATCTTGCCAAAAGATACTATATACCTTTTTTTGACATTTAGTTTGGGTCCATGGTTTTAATACCAGCTATTTGCTTGGGTAAGGCCAACTTAGAAGATCTTGGTGTCTTCTGGGGAGTTAATGATGGCTCCGAGTTTACAGACATTTGTAAACTTGGTCACTAATAAACCACTTGCTGTGACCTCTGAGGCATAAATGCCAAAGATGAGTGGCTCAAGGACTGAACACTGATATATACCACTAGAGGCCATTTTTTTTTTGGAGGATGTAAAGCCACCCATTATAATTTAACAGATTATATTTCCAACCCAATTAGCTATTCAAGTTACATAAGGATCTACATTTAGCTAGGAGAATTTATCTATGATACCCAAGTACAGGATGGTGTTGAACACCTTTGCAAGATCTAGATACATGCTGTATACTGATTTGCCCTCTTCCACTGATTCAGTAACCAACCTGAAGAAGTCAGTCAGGTTAAGCAGGTAGTCTCTACCCTTGATAAATCTGAACTGGCTTGGGTCAAGAGTCTGTATGTTACCTATTTTCTTATTTATTAATTCCATTATGATCTTTTTGAATTTATCCAGGTTATCACTCAGTTTTATTTGATTAGCCTTAGCATAATCTCTGAATATTGTGGTATGGGTAGAAATCTCTGGGTTCAGTCTTATAATGAATGTGACTGATATTTGGTTCACTTTAACCAAGGAGGAAGTTACAATTAGAGGGTAACACACTTGTCCCATATTGTTAAGAACCAAGTCCAGGATTTTACCACCCCTAGTTGGAGTGCAAACTAACTGGTCAACAGAGTTCATATTGATGAAGTCCATAAATGTCTGCACATACATGTTTGAAGATGTGTAAGGCTCCCAGCTGATGGAGAGGTAGTTGATGTCATCAAGCAGAATAGTGTTGGCTTAATGCATAGGGACCCCATGCTATTTAGGTAGGATGTATAGGATAATGGGGACAAAAAGTGGGTCCTACAGTTATCTATGATATTATAAGGGTTTGTTAATAGCAATTTGAATGAGGAGGAGTTCTAGGTCATTATCTTGTCTAACATGTCTGGACATGATTATTTATTTATTTTTTTTAAAGAATATGGAGACACCGACACATTTATTGGCATCATCTAATGTGGTGAGTCTGAACATGTGAAAGGCAGTGAAACCCTGTACTGATGCAATGCACTCACTGTCTTTGAACCTGGTCTCTGTGATGATGCATATATCAATGTTTTCCAGGCAAATGATGCTTGTAGGGAGTGGAAATTTTTATTAAGTCTCCTAGTGTTGAGCAGCACTACTTTTATATTATCTGGATTCTGTTTTGTTATGCTGGACACTTTATAAGACTGATGTTGCCTTAAAAAAGCACTATGGGGGTGGACAAGGATTTAATTAATATACAACAGCCTTAGTGGGATAGGTTACAGGCCAACCCTGGCAAAGCAGTTAGTACAGTCTATCCTCTTCTCCTAGGATTTTATAAATATATATATATATATATATATATATATATATATATATATATATATATATATATATATATAAAAATAAATACCCCCCCCCCCCGAATGACACGAGAAGCTAAGCCAATTGTTTATAGTCCATAATGTTTGGTTTGCATTATGGCATCATTCTTGCTGATGGTAGAATGCTTCTCAAGACAATGTTCATACCTGCCTCGGACACATATTGAGTTAGCTCCATCATATCTTTCATCATACAGTCTAGGAAATGCATCTCATGTCATCTACATCTATGTGCACAATTACTGAGTCATATATGTACTTGTGGTGCAAAGAGTTACGGGCAGTCGTGTGCAGATCATAATGCACTATAGGTGAGCTATGGTAAACCAAGGAAGTCAACAAGACCTGCACAGGTGGAACTGAAAGTGTGACCTAAGTGCTTTTGTTTACATCCAGTTAGTTACTCTGTAATCGGAAAGCTGAAAAACGTGTCTGAAATGCATGTGCTAAAGAGACTTTTGAGCACAAAAAGCAACTAAAAGAGTGAGAACAAGACACTGAAACAAAATATGTGAAAAAAACATACAAGGCTCAACACTGGTAAAACCATCCTACACAAGTGGACATTTAGAGTAGTTCAGGCACGGTGCAGCTATACAAGTGACTACCTGCACCATGTTCCATTATTCACAAACCTATGAACGAATCACAGAGCACAGACTGCAGAAATGTATGTAGGCACAAATGCATCCATACAACATAGAAAACACCACTCACTTACCTGTTAATGCTGAGTATGTGACATGCTGCTCTGCAGGATATCATCTTTAAATGAATGGACACAGCTGACTTTATCAGTTTAATGAAAGTGATGGAAACAAACATACCATAGTTATGCTGTGTGTAAAAAAAGAGAACAATGGGTACCTGTTCCAATACACTTAGAACATTCTCCCACCAGTGGGAAAAACTCCAGTACAAGATTCATTTATTTTGTTTATATGCCAATGAACTCTGCTGCACAGGCATGATCAGGGTGTTTTAATGTTTAATGAACTTTCTGCCCATGTGTGTGAACATACAGAAGATGACTTCAGCATAAGTAGGACAGTGATGGGTTATCTTATATAACAAACAAGCAGGACCACATGTATATGACTTATGCACATAAGTAGCCTACAATCCAGATAGCAAGATTACACACATGACAATGGAGCAGAAACTGCCAGTACTGTCATTTACTGATAGGCAATCTCTGAAGTAATGTTTTGGGATGTTACTAGGTGTGTTGGGTAATATAGTGGTCACCACAGTTATAAAGGACTACAATTAGGTACAGAAGGGAATTGTTGTATGGTGTCATAACTTATACTTGGGATGAAGCATCCAATGTCAGCATTGTCTAGCTTTTCAGGTTCTGTTTTATTGTCCTGTTATCTTTTGTACTGCAGTTTTTGGGGATTATGTAGTGCTTGGAGTGCTTAGCAAGGATGAGAGTGTTTTTGAGAGTGTCATTTCCTTGTATTTGGGATTGGAGTGATGCAGGATTCTCAGCATGTAGATCATGTGCACTGCATGGCTGTATACCACCTGTGTGAGCACAGTTTGACAGTAGCACTATTTATTTTTATGAATGGCATTACTGTCAGGACCATAAGTAACGCTGCTCTCAGACCCATTAAAGGACCGTGTAGTCTTTATGAATATCCCAGGAAGGTTTCAGGAATGGATATAGAGAATTTAACATCATGAGTAAATATCTAAAAAGATGTTCATAAGAGATTGAAAAGAAAATGTTTTGTCTGCTGGTATAATGGAAAGCAATAGACTGTAGAAGTATATGCAAACAAAAATAAAAGGAATGAAAAATAAGGGTGAAAAAGTACACATCATGTAAAGACTTTGCATATCAGATAAAAAAGACTTATTGCTAAAGTTTGCTTCAGTAATAGTTTCATAAGTAGATTACCACAGAAACAGTATTAATTTAGTTGACAACATCAAATAGACCAAAGGAAAGTGAAAGTAGTTTCAGGAAATCTGAAGACTTCTAAGACACTAGATTATGACATGTAATAACACAAGAGTTAAATGAGCTAAAATCTGAAATGACTCCATTCATGCTTTATTTCAACAAAAGCAGAAAAGGCAGAAAAGTCACCTAAATAAGAAAAAAAGTTAACACTGTTCTAATATATAAAGGTAACAGTAGAATGAACTGCCCCAGGATTTAAAGAACAATCCATTTGTTAAGTGGTACTGGTTGGAAAAATCAGCAGTACAAAACACAGTGAGAGAACCAAGGAATCTCAGAATATGGGCTGAAGGTGAGGGTATAACCATTTATTAAACTAGCCTATATTTATGGGATATTGTTTTGAATTCAAGAGAAAAAAAACTGTTGAGGTCGGTCGATATTCTTTTTTCCTGGACAGCAGTCAAGTTTTTGATACCGTGGACTATTTAGTTTTAACTAACAAATTAAGAGCTACTGACATTAGTAAGGAGCTTTCCACAGGTCTATATTATATCAGAGAAAAGTAAATACATTGAATACCTCTTCATTGACCCATTTTCAGCAAAAGCGAAACTCTGCGAATGATCATTACATCAAAATCTTTCCCACGATAAGTAACCAGGGGGCCAAAGTAATGATTGCATAAAAACAGAAAAATGTAAAACTCATCCTGGTGGTGGTGGTGGTGGGGGTTATGCCACCACCCCCAGAAAAATGTTGATGTAACGATCGTTTGTAGAGTTACACTTTCACTGAAAACGGGAAGACGTATTCGATGTATTTGCTTTTCACTGATATAATATAGACCTGCTCTCCACATGGGTTGTATTATGGTTATCTGGAAGATAGCCTTGTGGTTTGTTTAATGGGTACACAGAGGACAGGATTTCAGATTCCATTTGCAAAACACGTTTCAGAGTTCGACTCCAGAGTCATTCATTTTTTCACTGTATACCAATGGCAAGCCAGTGCAAGACTGAAACTGGTGTGTTACATATCCAGACGGTACTAAAATAGCATTTAACAAAGCATCCAGACATGGTTACTTATACATGGAGGAGTCTGTTACCAACAATCAAGGAATAAACAACTGCAAATGAACTGGATGTTACCTTACAGACGAATGCAGTCATAAGGTGCAGAAGAACAAAGGTGAATAGAAGTTACAGATAGGACAGGACAAGCCAGATGAAATAAAGACACATGCTATTATAAAGTCTTGGGCATCATCAACAACAGGATCTGACATGTTGTAACTCATAAAAGTCAGTAGTGAATCAATTCTTGGGGCAGGATCAGTGTCAAATGGAGCAATGACACAGCTCAGTTCATAATGATATTCTGATAAATAAACAGAACCCCCTTTCAGCTTGATGAATGTCTTCCAATGTCATTGTCACAGGATTTGAACAGTTTATCATCTAAACAGACAAAAAGGGCATTAATGTACAATACAAGATCTCACCAGTGCATTTGTGAAGCTCTTAGAATGTAACAGCAATGGCATACTTTGATAATCATTACAACCAAAGCATTTTGACAGATTCTTGTGGTTTTATTTATTTATTTATTTTGGTAAATTCCACTTGCAGAGTGGGAGCTGTCATTCATCTTAACGCCCAACTCTCCTTCTTAAAAAAGGTGGTTTGGGGAGTTAAGGGGGCAGCCCCCTCAGAAAATGAACTAAAGTAATGATTTAACTACTTTGTTATTAAAAAAATATGCTAACTAGCCGCTTCTTTTATCTTGGAGTCCCCAAGACTAAGTTTAGCTCCAACAGCTATACATTACATGAACCAGTGATTACAGATATTAGATGTCACGTAATGTCTTTCAGTATATGACTACACATTTACGCTAAGTCCAATGTTCTGTGTAAAGTACAGTTGCATAAGTTCTAACTACCTGTAACAGTAGATGTTCAAATTCCTCACTGCTTCAGTCACATTTTGGGTTACCTGCCAAGGTAACCCAGAACTGGACAGATTTCTAAAGTTCAGACTCTCTTCCTGTGACAGCTAACAGGCTGAGTATATCCTAAGAAGGGAAACCTTTAGCTGTCACAGAACATGAATGTTCAGCTTTCTCACTTCCACATAGAAAAAGAAGGAAAGTACCAATGGCAAGCCAGTGCAAGACTGAAACTGGTGTGTTACATATCCAGACGGTACTAAAATAGCATTTAACAAAGCATCCAGACATGGTTACTTATACATGGAGGAGTCTGTTACCAACAATCAAGGAATAAACAACTGCAAATGAACTGGATGTTACCTTACAGACGAATGCAGTCATAAGGTGCCACGGATAGCACTCTCATCTCTCCTGACTCAACAACCAAACTATTAGGTATTACTATTGACAATAATCTCACCTTTGACACTCACATCAATAACACAATAAAATTAGTTAATAAAAAAATTGGATCCCTTTATAGAATAAAACCCTTCCTTTCACCTGAAGCAAGGACCACCTTAGCCAGATCACACCTAATCTCTACCCTTATATATACTTCCCCCATATACACTAATCTCTCCAAAAACAACCTCAATAAACTAGCAACATCTTTCCATAATACTGCTCGATTTGCCACAGGATCCCCTTACAAAACCCACCACTGTCTGAACCTAACAAATCTAGGATGGTTGGAATTTCAGAACCTACTTACACTGCAACAACTCATAATAGCTCATAAAATCCTATACCAACCAACCAAAACACCTATACTCTCTAGCCTCATCTTACCATACAATAACCTGAAACATTTACACTCTTCCAACAAACTATGGATAAATATAACCAAACCCAGTAATTATGCAGGTGACTGTCTCTTTTCCAACTCAGTTGGCAAAATATGGAATAAACTTCCCTCAGAAATCCTTTTTTGTCCTCTCTTCCGCTTTTTAAAACACAGCTAAAAATTCATCTCAACAAACACTGGCTATGCTCTTGCACTAACCCTGATTAACTCTTTTTCCACCTCCCTACCTTTTCTTCTGCCAAACTTCCTATAATCTATGCCTCTCTGTAACATTGATAGCTCTACCTCTATTACATTTGAGGCTTATGTATTTCACTGTGTGTTGCAAAAAAATATATATATATTTTTTTCCACTTTATATGATTGGTGTATTTTCTATGTATTTGACTATTTTCATGTACTACCTCTATTCAATTGCCCTGTTTTTAGCATTAATGATGCTGTACCTATCTTTGTCTTTGTCTATTGTCTATTGTACTTAACTTTCTGGAGCTTTTCTCCCCGGGCCTCTACTGAAAATGGACATATATCCAGCTAGACTAGCCTGGTCAACAAATGTAAAATAAATAAAATAAAATAAAAATAATGCTAGAATCATCTAACAAAAGTAAATTTGCAGCCAGTTCTAATACTGTAAAAACCAAATCAAATAACAACTACTGAATGAAAGAGATTGAAACCCACCTTAACTGTGTGTATTCTGGGGAATGGTGGGTGGCTGCTGCCACTGTGGCAGTGAGGAATTCAAATATCTACTTTTGCTTATGCATCTATACTGTGTTCATCATTCTCACTGCCTCAGTGGCATTTTGGATAGATTCCCATGGCTTATCCTACCTAGGATTTGGAAAGATACGGATCCAGGAGACCCTGCAGAATACTCACAGAAAGCCTGCTTTGGAACTTGAAAAGTTTGTAGTGCAGGACCAGGTTGCTGTCTCTAGAATGATTCTAGAGTCCACCCATTTTCAATATCCCATCAAATAGGATAAGCTTGCAGTCCACTGAGCCTTAGACTTGCCTGGAAGAGATTTACCATGGTGGGAGTAACAGAAAGCAATATCAGAAGTCAATCATCATGCAGTAGTTTGCTTAGAAACAGGTTTACATTTCTTAGTCCCCCTACAGGAGACAAACATCTGTTCAGCATTTCCATAGCACTTTGTTCTGTCAAGACAGCACCTGAGCTCCTTGTGCACAATCCAAAGTATGTAAAGTCTTTTTTTCCCTTGTTTTTAGGATCAGGACATTACACTTGGAGACAAATGGCTTGATTCAAGGTAAATTCAGAAACAGCTTTAGGTATAAATGACGTATTAGTGTGTAACACAACCTTGTCCTTGTGATAAATCAGTTATGGATGGCCCTCCACGAGAGCTTGCAGCTCACAGACTCATCATGCAGATGTCAGAGCAATAAGCCCAACAATCTTCCAAATTATGAATCATAAATCAACCTGACAGGCAGGTTCAAAAGAAGATAAGGTCAATTTTTCAAGAAAAAGTTTGAGATCCAACAGGGGAGGAATTTGCTTTTGAGGGGGTTTCACATACAAACTCCTGTCACAAAATGTTTAACCACAAAAACAGACGAAAGAGAGGGATCCATGGGCAGACATACTGAGATGGTCACAAGATGCACTTTGATAGCATATGACAACCCATCTCTAAGTAGCTCACATATCTCAAACCAGAGGCATCAAAACCCTTTTGGGACCTTTGTTATTGGCGCAGGCCCCACCTAGAAAACCTCTTACACTTGTAAATGAAATACTTTCTAGTTGCAGGTTTTCTTGCCATATTAAAAATCTGCTGCACATCCTCATGGAACAATTGTCTAAAAGGCATCAAAACAGAATCATTCAGGCTGTCAGTTCCAACTGCTCAAGATGGAATGTACCACTAACCCCTGAAGGTATGTGAGCAGTTCCAGTCTGTGAGGAACCTTGTGTAATTGCCCTTGGCTAATTCCATTAAAAGAGAGAACTAACTTTGCCTGGGTCAAAAGGAAGTTACCACAATAATCTTTGATAATGCTTTCTGAATCTTTAGAGGTACTTTGGGAATCATTGGAAGGGTGGAAATGCATACAAGAAGAATCACAATCATGAGAATGACAGATTGTCCGTCTTCCAAGCATGGCTTGCAAGAAAGTTTAAAACCGAATATTTTTTTCAGTTGTCGGTTTTGAAAGGAGGCAAACCAATCTACTTGAGGTGTTACTGACATCTGGATCAAGTCCTGAAAGACCTCTACATGGAGCTTCTACTTGTGAGTGTCTGTCCAGGATCTGCTTTGTCTGTCAATGTGTTTTGCTCTGATGGAATGTAGGAGGCCTGATGAGTCAGAGAAGGCTGTAGAGCCAGGTCCCAGGCCATCATCCATCCACAACTCCCTTTTCCCATTTCTGCACATGGGTTCAGGGTATCACTTCAACAGTGACAATTATTTACAGCCAAGGTTTACACTGTCATGTGGCTAGCCCTGCCACTGTTGTTCCCAACTGGCAAAGAGGGTATGACCTTGTATCCCCTTGCTTGTTCAGGTACCACATTATGATAGTGTTAGCTGTGACCAATAGAAGAAGACCTGGAGTCCATAAGTGGCAAAGAACTTTTAAGGCACAGATTACTCTCAAAATCTCTTTTATGTTAATCTGCTTTGGCATGTCCACAGGACCCCGCAAGTCTTGCACTTGAAATCACATGGACTCTGGTCCCCATGCAAAAACTGAACAGTCCATCTGCATAGACTGGATTGAAATCTGAGGAGAGAAAGGGAGTCCTGAATTCAGGGCAGTTGATCCCTCTACCACTGCAATTCTTATTTCACTAATCCCAGTACCAACACCAAAGTACCACTACATTTTTCTCGTGTAGCATGGCTAGTTGGTATCATGAGGATCACTGATATCACGAGACCTAGAATTTTGAGGAACTCTCTTGCTGAGGCAAAGTCTACCGGAGAGAAATACAAAGAAGTACCCTGATAAGTCAGAACTTTGGCTTCTGGCAGGAAGGCCATGTTTTTTTTAGTGTGTCTATTATCCATCAACCCAGGAAAACCATTTGGTGAGAGGGTGAGGAAAGACTTTTGAAGATGCAATTTGAAGGTCAGATGGGAAAGGAGGGAGACAAACTTGTCTAAGGACACCAAGCACCTGGAAACAGAATCTGCACAAATCAGCAAGTCATTTAAATAAGGAAAAAATGGATGCCTAGGGTTCAGCAACAGACAAACACTGGGGCCAGACACATTGCAAACACTTAATGTACAATAGATATTCCAAAGAGTAATACAGAAAACTGATTATGTAAGCCAGACACAGCAAATCTCAAAAATTTCCTGAAATTGGGAGCAACAAGAATATAAGTGTTCTTGAGATCATGAGTCACCATGAAACAGTGGTTTGGAAGTAACTCTAGAGGAGACTGTCACAGGAGCATTTTCAATTTCGGAACACTTACAAAGATGTTTACAAAGAACAAATCTAAGAAAAGTCTCCAGGAGTGCTCCTTTTTTACCAAAAAGATTCTGGAATAAAATCCATTCCCTTTGTATATCACAGACAATACTATGATCCCTGCTTCTACCATGTGATGGAGCACTGGAAGAAAAAACTCTGTTTGGTCTGGTAAGTGTGGGGGAATTCCCCTGAAAGGTGGAGAATTTTCTGTTCACTACCAAGCATATCCTCTCAAAATATTCTCAGAACCTACTTCTCTGATCCTATTTGTGGCCAGGCAGTAGGGTTGACAGAAAGCCTGGGGAAAGGAGGAAGAGAAGGAAGGACTGTACAGTCATTCCTTTGCAGAGGGTTGAACTTTTTTTTTTTTTTGGAAAGGAATCCCTCTTATTTGGCTTTGAAGAATTATCCTCCTGCCATTTCCTTTTGGATCCCTAACATTTTGGAAAAAGAGAAAAGCCCTGCAAGTAGGATCCAAGTGCAAGGCAAAACAAACTATCAGTAACTGAAAAAATGCCAGCACAAAACTCGGTATATATCAGCAACAAAACTACAGCAACACTAAGGTAAAACTTAAGTGTTTTAATACATATCGAACAATTCAATAATCCAGACCGGTTTCAGCCTAACATGGCTTTCCTCAGTGGAACAAGAAAAATACAAACAGGAAAAGATGCACAACTGCAGGTTTAAATAAGGTCCATAGACCAATGAGGTGCTTCCAAAGGATTTTAGGCATGCCCATAATACTGCCTGAAAGAAAAACTGGAAGGAAAAATACAAACTAGAAAATAAAAAATAAGTAAAAAATAGATGATCCAAATAGCAAATATGGTAATAAAGCATAAGTATGACAATACATTCAATATTGAATACATTAATTGGTTATAAATGATCATTAAAACCAGGAGAAAATAGTGCCCTAGCTTGATAACCTGACATTTTGTTTAGCCAAGATTTTTGTTTTTTCTATCCCTTGAAGGAAGACATCTAGTCTGGGCAGAACATGAGTCCACGAAAGATCCTAGGTCTATAGCCATAATGTCTCCACTCTCACAAATTCTGGAGAAGTGTATCCAGTCTCACTTCCTCAGCTTTCTCATTGACCACCGTCTCCTCTCCCCTACAAAGCATGGTTTCCATCCTTTTCAAAGTACATTTATAGCTCTCCTTAGTTTTATAAGTGAAAGTCATGGACTTACCATAGTGATAGATCTGTAGTGTTTCATTTTCATTCGGTTCAACTTTTAGGTTGTGTATTCCAATTGGATACAACCTTGGTACCTTCAACCAAAACTTTGGCGCAGAGACTCTCACTTTTATCCTACCCACAGTTTCCTCCTCCTCCTGTCTGAATTACCTCATATCAAGTTTGCTGCCTATTCTAATCATACAGAAAAGCCATTTTGATACTAAAAAAACTATCATGGAATGAAATAACATTAAACATGCTACAGTTAGAGAAGTGACTTTAAAATATACAGGGTTTTAGCTGAGGTCTGTCTGAGCACCAGAAGACTGTATATGGCAATTTGGAAGAGGAAGGAGGGAGGTTCATTGAAATGGATGAAAATGAGACAACACAGATCCACTGTTATGGTAAGTACATAACTTTTGTATTGGGACAGATTCCCAAGCTGACTAAAAGGCTGGGTGGTCTCAAAGAAAGACATTCCTGAGAATGGTACAGCCAAAGGATGGGAAAGCTCTAGATTGCACATCCAACATCTAATGAGATATGAAGGTGTGAACTGTTGACCAAGTTGCTGCAGCACAAATGTCACTGATGGGGAACTCTTTTCCTGAATGCTGTAACGATCGCAATTGCTCTAGAGACAATCCTCGAGTTTTATTAATAAAGGAAATTAAGTCCACCAGCCACACTGAAAGTGTAACTTTTGACACATGGTGTCCCTTCATTTTCAAAAAAGGAAACATATATATATATATATATATATATATATATATATATACATACATTTTAATCAAAAAACATCTTTATTGAATTATCATTTATAAAATAGGCAATCATACATGTATATAAATGAAAACAAACCATACATGTTGACATACATGCATACCACCCTCCCTATTGGTATCCTATTCTTAGACTTGGTGATTTTGCAGTTGCCTGCCCCTACTGTAAATATGACCTGGGACACTTCTCCCAGTCTAGTGTCAGTAGCTCATTCTATCTAATACAGAGAGAATATTTGAGAAGGCCAACCCACTTAGTTTCTTAACCTTGAATTATCTTTTGCTCCTCCTTCTTCCATTTCCACTTTACTAAGTAACTAGTCTAGCCCAGATACAGATTTGCTGTATCCAGGACTGTTTGTAAGCTTCTGAGCCTCCCAAGCCTTTCTGTGTTGGAGGGAAGCCTTCTGGCGTATCAGTGGAAGTGGTAAGCACTAGGTAGCCTATCTACCACAAGAAAAGTGGTTTCTGGCCCAGAAATTGTAGTATATTGGCAGTTTGGGCAGTTTTTCCATCTCTTTCATTTTTCTGGTTTAAAAGCCATGTTTGCTCTTTGTTTCTCGCCTTTCCTGTAACTAGTCTAGTCCAGACACAGATTTGCTGTATCCGGGACTGTTTGTAAGCTTCTGTGTGGTGCCAAAGTCTGCTTTTCAATTTTTCCCTTAGCTCTACTAGTTCTCTCCTCTCCTGCACATTTACTAGCTTATTAGTTTAGCACTTTACCATACTTCTTTTAGCAATTATTGTAGCACACAAAAGTGCTACCAGCAGTAAACGTTCTACAAGGAAACAGCTCCAGTACTTATTAATGCCCACCCCTCCAGGCATCTCTAAAGGTCAGTTCCCTATGCTTTCTCCTATTAACCTGGTGAACCTGGGCATCCTGGGGCAATGTAGCAACTGCCTTATGTACACTGACAACCCTTTCCAACACTCAGACTTGTGAGAAATGCACTTAAATAGCCAAACTGGAAGCCATGCATTCTCCAGCCAAGACCGGAATAGCTGGTCAAAAGGAGAAGGTCAACACTTGCACCACACCACAAGAAACACATAGCCCCTCCAGAGCACACACCAGCACTGCCTTCACATAAAAACACAAACCGTACACCCACCTTCATGGAGACTCTCAATAAAAATTTACGTAAACAGCAGAGACCTCCAAGACAGAAATGCACTCAATCACCACAACACAACACTAATCATGAGACACATAACTCTCCTAAACAGTGTGCAATTCAACCAAAGCCCCTAAGGTAAAACAGCATACCCAACACACTAGTCATATGTGACTTGATAGTGAAGTACACTGATGTCCCACTCACTAGGTTGAATAAGGAGAAAGTAACAGTCAGCTGCCTGTCAGGCACCAGGATCTGCCAACATAACACATGCACTCAAGTCCCTCAACAACAGGTACAAATATGACTCTGTCATTGTACATGTGGGTGTGAATGACCTGAGACATACCTCCCCAGACTACATGAAAAGAGACATGAAGGAGCTCTCGGATTATGTAGCCCAGGCGGGTATGACCCTAGCCCTGAGCAGCATCCTACCATCACCCAGAATGATACCACAGTACAAGCAGAAAATGATTGATTTCAACAATCGGCTAAGCTTCTGGTGTCATAAGGGGATCCAGTATCTGTCTGCCTGGGATGACATAACTGACAGGCCTCGATGCTTTGCCAGAGATCACCTGCAATTGTCACCCTTGGGCATCTGGATACTGGCCAAGGCTCTTGCCACCCCTATAGTGCCTTTTTTAGGCAGTATTCCAAAGACCAAATTACCACTGTAACAGCTATAAAGAAATGCAATCTGAGGGTCATGCTAGAAGTCTAAATCTCAAAATATACTCACTTGAAGCACTCCTTAAAAAGGAGAACATTGACATTTGTGCCCTAACAGAGACCTGGTTCAAGGCAGCAGAGAGCACCCCTGCACTACCAGGCTATAACTCATTCCACACCTTTCGGCACCAGAACTTGGACCTAAGCTCCAAAGGTGGTGGTGTTTCCATATTGATAAAGGATGCACACACCTCCGGTCTGATAGCCCAACATAACGCATCTGAGATACTTCAAGTGCAGCTAACATTGGGTAAGACAGCGATTCAAGTCGTAGCCTGCTATAGATCCCCAACCATGTCCCAAAACTCACATTCCACATTCCTAAGCACCCTGGAGAATATTAGAGTCCAACTTAACACTCTCATACTGGGTGACTTCAACTACCCCTCCATTAACTGGGAAAACTACTCGTATACCAATACAGTTGCCCAACGTTTCCAGGAATTCATTAATTCCAATGCCCTGGACCAGCTCATTCTTACCCCCACTAGAGGTAGCAACATCCTTGACCTGGTCATTACTAAAATGGGCGACTGTTGCTCTACACCAATAGTCAACTCCTCCCTGGTTAGATCCGACCACAAACTAATCACCTTAAAAATAAACATCCCTCCCACCCCTCCCGCAAAGGTCTGTTCAGCTTATCTGTGGATTTCCGGTTTGTGTGTGAACTACATGGGTGATCCAAGGTATGGGGATTTTGTTTGTTTTTAGATGTAATCACAGGCTTTAGTGGCATTTATCTGTATAATCTGTACTATGTTTACTTAATAGTGTAGGAAGCTTAGGGTATTATGCTTAAAGGCATGCAATCAGTTTTTCAGCTGATAAGTGGAGGTAATGTTGCATTGATTTAGTGTGTTATAATTGTATTTTGTTTTGCAGGCCTGTATTTCGATGCTACAAGCAAGGGTAGGAATTAAGGTTGTACTTGTAAGGTATCAAGTGAAAATTAGAACACCATAAGGGTTTTGTAAGTACTTAACCAAGGATTTGCACTGACTGAAGTAAAGCATAGTTAAAAAAGAGAAATAACTAGGGCACATGCCCCTTGGAAGGCCTGGGGTTATACATGAGACACAGGAAGTGTTGTACAAGTTAAAAAAAAAATGTATACACAGGGAGTGATATGGTTGAGGCTTAGTTGCTAGTAGCTGAGGCCTACAGTTAGTCACATGGCAGGGCCTGTGAGCTGAGGCCTGCAGTTAGCCACAGGGCAGAGCCTAGGAACTGAGACATGTAATTAGCCACATGGCAGGGCCTAGGAACTGAGACATGCAATTAGCCACATGGCAGGGCCTAGGAACTGAGGCATGCAATTAACCACATGGCAGGGCCTGGGAACTGAGGCCTGCAGTTAGCCACATGGCAAGGTCTGGAAACTGAAGCTTGCAGGTAGCCACTTGGGGCCAGGCCTGTGAACTGAGGCCTATGGGTAGCCACATGGCACGGCCTGGGGAGCCGAGACTGGAAAGTAGCCACAAGGCAGAGCATTTGGAGAGGATCAGAAATAGTTAAGGGCACTCAAGGGCAGTTTGTCTTAAACTATTTTACTTACATGGGACAACGATTTTGGATCAGAGAAAAGGCTAGTTATGTTATTGTTGATGTTTAAAGACACTTTGGTTTAAGAACATGTAGGCAGATTGCTTAAGTTACTATTTGATGTAATGGCTTTAGTTTGTGTAATTTTGTAACTCAAATCAGTTAGATTTTTGAAATGCCTGTAGATTAGGTTACAAACAGGCTAGAGGGTAAAATATGTACTTGAAGGTATCAGACTAAATTTAAATGACAGAATAGGTTTAAATTAATACTTCAAGTAGGGTTTACTATGGGATTAATGCTCACTTAAGGCATGAAACAAAGGCACACATGCCTAACTGTGGCCTGGGGTTTAGGGATGAGAAGCAAAAGGTTTTAGCAATAGCTGAAACTGTTTTTCTTAGCAATCTAGCAAACAATAGTGGTGGCCTGCAATTAATTAGATGGCTGGGGTCAGTAAAGAATCACATGGCAAGGCTAGGGAGTTGGGGCCAGCTTGTATGCTTAATACAACATAAATCACGTTTAGTTCAGTGACTTGTGCTTAATGCAAATAAATCATGTTTGATTAATTTCTTAGCAAATAAAATGAAATTAATAATAAAAATAATACTACATAATTCAGCTGAGTGGGTCATTAAAGTTAATCTAGGTTTTATGGAATTTACAGCCATTTGCAGGTTGTAAATGAGTACATTGGGTAATTGTGGATAGAAAGGTTTGGTAAAAAGTGGAAACTCTTTTGTTCAGGACCGCAAAGCCAATGCTTACGTTTGATAACCCTGTAGATGTATTTGCTGTTTATTTTACCTGCTAACACATTACTAAACCTTGGCGGAGTAACGAGCAAATAAAAAGGACATGCTGGAGGGACAGATTCATAACCCAGAGGCTCCCTTCACTCTGGAATAAAATCCCAGTCCAGGTTAGGCAGAGTCCCTCATTGACTCTCTTCAAGAGGAATCTTGATGAGTGGATGGGAGATCGTAGGTTTACCCCGGGTATCACTTCTGTGTCACTGTTAGACAGAGGCACAGTATACTAACCTCGAAAAAGGGCATAGCAAAATTAATTTAAAATGGGTGGCGAAAGCCAAACACACTCTGGCTAGGCTTATAAATGCCGTAGGGCAGATAGCCTAGTATGAACCTATGAACCTATGGTTGGCTGGGATTCTGTGGCTAAGTAGCAGAATATTGTAACCATTTCAGTTTTAGTGGTGTTACTTTCTTTAAGGAAGTAGAAAAAGAAGGGCAGAAAGGTGGGGGGAGGTAATGGGTCAGTGCACAGAATTTCTTCAGGAAAGGCTGAAATATTTCATACGAGGTCAAAACTTTAAATTATTGGTAATATTTAGTTGGGTTGTTAGTTATCACTGCAAAGTGGCTTGGTGGAACAGAAAACATATTTAAAGAATTTTCCTGTTTGAGAAAGCAGGATTATTTGTAAAATGGGCAGAAGTTTCATTTTAGCTGCTAATTCAAGCTAAGATCTAAACCCATGGCTGTAAAGTTTGCAAGAGAAGAAAAACTAGCTTGTATTTGCTGCAAGCAGAAGGTTTTCTCATCCCCCACTTCCTGCAGTGTAATTAGGTTTTAAACACATCAGATAACACCATGCACTTACAAAGGAAAGGGGGAAGTTTTATGGCATTCCACTTACACTTCTTGGGAGGAATGCTTTAAAGGGACAATCCCAGGGATTTTTTGTTTTGATTCAGCCTTTGTTTACTTTTCAAGTTTGCCTTTCTGAGCATGCTCACCTGTGGCTGAGGGGGGTAGGGGAAGTGTGCCTGCAGGAAGCTTCAAAGGAGTTAGCCACATTCCATCTCAAATTGCAGCTCTACTGACAACAGCTTTCCACGTGAGCCATTCATTGGTGTAATCTGTGCATTTTATCCATTCAGAAAAGTAGCCTTTCAGACATTTTACGACCAGACTGCTGCTGCTACTCTAGAAAGCACAGCAGTAATGCAATTCTTATAAAGAGACATTATTTTGTTTCTAAAATCAGTTGTTTACTAGACTATTTTGTTTACCTTTTAGTGTAGTGTAAGTCACATATTCACACAGAGTCAGAATTTTCAGACAAGCTTGTGTGCATACTGCAGGTTAGATTTCACAAACTTCACTGTTGGATGTTTATGATAGGAACTGCTTAGAATTTACAGTTTGTTGTTTTGAACTTCCCCTTCCCTACCCAGAGACTATTAGTTGAATGACTGGTTTAGCAGTAGCCTGAGATGCTATCTAGTCAAACTCAAACCTGCAGCCTTTGCAGCAGTGAAATTACATCTTTAGTATGTGCTTGCTTTTTGTAAAACTTAGTGGAAAGATTATCCCAACTTAGGCAATTGTATTTTATTTTGTTTGCTTTTGTTTTATGTTAGTTGCTACATGCTTTTTCCCTTCACTGGTAATTATTTGTCATATGTTCTGCAACAGTGTTGCTTATTAGTGCATGTACTCATGCAGACATATATTTATAACACAGTTTCTCCACATTTCACAGGAAGCATTGCTTTGGACATTTTCGTCTTGGAAACAAATCCCCTGAGTTGCAAATATCCTAAGATTCTAGCAGAATAAAATCTTATAATAGTAAAAAAAAATATGTCAGACAACTGTGAAATTGAATCTTGTTACTGTACTAAAAGTATTTTCCCATTAGGTGACACCCTTCATGAATCACTCGCAGTGACTGTATAATATGGATTCCATTCCACTGAATTTATTTTCTTTATCTTTCTCTTTATCTTTATCTTTCCTGCATTGTGGTAAAATGTTTGGATCGTTCACTCTTTTGCTGAATATTTGACTGCAGTAGAGTTGCACTGGTTACCATTTGAAAGTTGAGGTAAATGCAGTCTCTCTATTTCCCTATCTGTGTGCATAAGTATGTATGAAATATGTAATCTAAGTTTATATTCATGTGGTTGTAAAACCACAGCCTTGCTATGTCTTACTGACCGGCTTGTAATTCAAGGCATTCTTGACTGTCAGTCAAATTTGTATATGCTGGATATTTAATTGCTGTTTGTCTTTCGGCTTTTTCCCGGTAAGGGGTCACCACAGCGGAACTCCGGTCTGCTAATGATTGGCAGTAGATTTTTATGAAACGCCGAGGTGCCAACTCAACGCCCAACCTTCAACAAAGGCTCGCCCATTTATGCACGCATGTCTTTCGAACGCTACCCAACTGCGGGGAGGACATGCAGACTCCACACAGAAGGCACTGCCAAGCCAAGCTGAGAATCGAACGGGAGAACCTCTTACTGTGAGGTAACCACACTACCACTGTACCACTGTGGAATCATGCTGGATATTTAATAATGTGTGTATTTTATTAGACCTTTGTATGCAGCGACCTACTTGTTGTAGGCTGGATATGTAATAATGCATGCATTTTATTAGACCTTTGTATGCAGCGACCTACTTGTTGTAGGCTGGATATGTAATAATGCGTGCATTTTATTAGGCCTTGGCATGCAGTGCACCTACTTGTTTTAATGGTATACTTCACCTGTAATATTGGAATTCACATAACTTTTCTCAAACTTGCCTTTTTTGCAACTTAAATGGCTGTGCTGATGAGACCACTTACCGCCTTATCAAGATGGAAATAGATAATAATTTAAAGAAATAAATGCATATGCCATGTCATTATGTGTTTATCATATGCATTGCTTTGGTTGATTCAAATGGATTTGCTGTATATCTTTGTTATAGATCAATATATATATATATATATATATATATATATATATATATATATATATATGTGTGTGTGTGTGTTTTTATTTATTTTCTTATTTGACATTTGTTATAACTGAGCCAAAGGCCCATTTCAGTGGAGACCCATAAAAAAGGCTAAAAAAATGCACATGCACACACACACACACACACACACACACACACACACACACACACACACACACACACACACACACACACACACACACAAACCTGTCTCTGAATTTGTTTGTGTCTCTGTTTATATACACAGATGTACACACACCTGTACATGTGGTGTGTTCATGGATATATATACATGCAGACACTCATTCACTGTCATGCAGGAGGCATTTTGACTAAGGTGACAGTATAGCTGCTCCTTACAACATTCGTGCCACTGACCCTTTATTGCTAGTTTTACAAGTAATAGTTTTTTTTCATTCGTCATATGCCACTTGACAACAATATTAAAAGTGTGGTTCAGACTATAGAAACTACAGATCCATAAGCTTAACCAGCCTTATCTGTAAGGCCATGGAACAAATCATCATGAACCCTATAAATAAGGACATAGATGACCTCCATACCCTTAATCTGACACATTTGCTTTTGTCAAAGAGGTCATACCTGTTAAACCTGGTAGACTTCTTCAAAAGCATCACCAAGGTGAGGCATAAATGAAGACCAATCTGTGCATACAACCTACCTTGACTTAGCAAAGGCCTTCAATACACTCCCACATTCAGGCACCACTGATAAACTCTCCCAGTTGAATATAAACCTTTACATTGTCAGGTATGTTGCTAACCATCTGACTTTCAGATAACACTCAGTCAAAATTGGGGACTTTACCTCGACCAGCAGAGCTGTCAGCAGTGGAGGTCAGTGCTGTGCCCCCTATTGTTTAGAATATACTTCTCAGAACTTCAGGCCAAAACTGGGGGCCTGTGCCTAACTTTGCTGATGACTGCAAATTAGGTGTAATCATTTTATGCCCAGAAGATGTCAATATACTTTTAGAAGGACTTACACAAATGAATGATTGATGTCAAAGCCATGGACTCCAACTCAATGCTAAAAAATGCATTATCATCCCATTCGGTAAAAATTATATCCATGCAGACTACCATATAGATAATAATACCCTAAGTAACAACTCAGCACTGATAGAATTGGGAATGCAAGCTGACTGTAGCCTAATCTTTGACCACCATGTGTCTACTGTGGTAAGGAAGGCCTTCTACATTGCTCACCTCATTAGCAAAGGCATTGCCTCAAGAGCAAAACAGGTCATAACTACCCTGTACTCAACCCTCATCAGGCCAATAACTGAGTACAATGCTCCCTTTGTATGTACCTCACCTGGCACCTGCAGCAACTTGAGAGACCCCAGAGATTTCTAACCAAGAAATTACAGGGTCTCCATCACATGTCATGCACTGACAGACTCAAGTCATCGTCACTGTACTCAAGTAGCATACAGACTACTTAGAGAAGACTTGTGCCTGGCCTATACAGCAATCTCAGATCCAAACTTAATCGAAATGCTGCATATCCACAAGACTAATGGGATAAGGGTCACTTGCTCCAGGGACCTTTACCTGGCCTTCAACATAAATAGAACCTGCTGGAGAGACAGATATGTCTCTGAGGTTGCCACTCCTCATGAATAGGAAACCAGTTCACATCAAACAGAGCCCCTCTGTGAGCCTGTTTATGTGTAGCCTGGATGACTGGATGGGAAAACATAAATTTCTTGCCAGGATTTCACCTATGATCCTCCTAGATATGTGCAGCCATTGTTAACTAAGATTTTGAGTTTAGGCTAGATCCTTTATATTGGGTTTCTCTAGTATTATATCGGGTACACATGGAAAGGCTTATAAAGACCTTTGGGTCAGTATCCTAGTAACCACCAATGAACCTATCAAGTAACAAGAGTATTCTTTCCTTCATTCACCTAAGTTTTTGGAGATCGTAATCTTACTTGAGTGTTGGCACACTCTCATACTGCACTGGATTTTTTTTTTTCAGGATAACTGTTGCCATATTCCTAAGAATTGGGTCGGAGAGGAACTTAGGAGAAAGCAAGCTCAGCAGCAGGTGGCCAAGAGTAATTACATGTAAACATTAATTGCCACTACATAGTTTGAGTTATTCCTGGATATACAAACAGAAGGCAAACAAGGCACTCCAAACTCAAAATCGGAAAACAGATGTATAGTTCAGGCAGGGAACAATCAACAAAAAGGGTGAGGTGAAGAATACTTGAACATTCTACACTATGTTGCTTTCACAGTGGGGTCAATTCAAGAGAGTGGCACTGGAAACAGCAGCAGTACCAGTACGGATACAAATTCATTCACAGTACAGTGGCTGTACAAGAATAACAGATAATTAACACCCACAGTAATGGTAATTAGGTGGCTTACAGAAGGGTACTACAGCAGTTAGAGACACCAGGAAGGTGCCAGGTTGTCCAGTTGTGTGGTTCATAGCAGTAAAATAATGGAGGGCACACACTCTGCTACTGTTAGAGGCTGAATAAAACAAGTTGAAGGCAGCATTATACCTGGCAAACTATCAGCTGGCTGTACAAAGCCATGGGGAGGCGGTGTGAGCCTTATGGGACAAACTCCAAAATACATGTCATCAGTAATACAACAGATTGCTTCTCATAGCCTATTGTTTATCAGCCCTATGTAGAGAATTTAGCTGGTCAAAATAAGAATATTCTAAGGATAAATAGGAGCAACTTATGACTGATCAGGGTGTGAAGCACCAGTGGCCACAGAATAGAATGTAGTCCAATGGGTACAATGTTACCAAACGCTGTGACTACAACAAAGAAGTCCACTCACACAGTTTCATCATAGAATGGCACTTAAGAAGGAGTAGTTTTCTGCCATGAGAAGGGTATCCTGCTTATCCATCTTCAGGTGAGGGCTGTATTCAAGAAAACAGTGGAGTGATGAAGTTTATACCCCAAACATGTATGCCGCTCTCAGTTAGATTCCACACTCATTTAGCTTAGTGGCAGCTTCTCATGTTCAGTGGGTAAAGACATCATGGGAGAACATTAAGAGATTAAGAAGATGGTAGTACAATGCTTTTGAAAGATAGCTGAAAAATAACCTCTTTTACCACACCTAACATTGTTGTTTCTTATTTGCAGAAACTGGGTATTACCTGTAAGACATACATCGTACCTTTCAACAATACTTTGTTGACTGGAGATTCCTGCATGTTTGATCACCTGGAACCTTGTTCTTGCTCTTCCATGTGAATGTAAACACCTGTCTTGTATATCACCTCTTGGAACATGCTGACAATGCAATGTATTGTGGTATCAAAGGCATAACATAAAATTTGAGTTAAAGCCCAAATTATGATATTTACACTGAGGCCACAAAGTTTGCTGAGCTGTACACTCTTCCACAACCCTTAATGTTGCCTACTATTCATGGTGATACTTATATCAAGGGTTCAAATGGTATTTTTGAAATGTGCAGTTCTTGCTCTGTATGCCATTCTTCAGCAGACAGACTACTGTCCATCCATATGGTATATGGCCCATTCCACCCTGCTTGACCTCTAACAGCTATGCAATATGCACACCACCAACAAAGACTGTAATCTTTTATAGACAGAAATGGAAAATGGCTGGCGCAACAGATTTCTACCACGAGGAATCCTATACTTACTCAATAAAACTTCCTGTGCATGTCAAGCAATACTACACATGGTCTGTATTCAGTAATATTCTGAACGAATAGCCTGTAAATCATTAATCCTCTCTGGGGTATATAGCATGGTGCTTCTTAACCATGGAGCTTAGCTCACTCAACAGTACTTGGGCTTAGCTGGTTATGTTTATTAATATTTTTTTTTAACTCCATGCCTACTATATACCAATAAACTTATCAAACGAATATACAGTTACCAGGTATCTTACAAATGTACATGCTGCATATAGAATATATATGCAGACAAAAACATCAATTAATTGATGAATGTATTTCTATAAGCACTCTCATTTGAATGTCATTATATGGTCATTAATATAAACTACTGACCACACCAATTTTTATACTACCATGATTGTGCTACAAATACCTTTGAATTGCACATGCCCTGCACATCAACACTGACTGCATAGTTTAGCTTTCCAGTGTGCTATTTTTCCTGTCTGAATACCCCCTACTGTGATTTATGTACTGTAGGACTACCAACTATATACACACATAACAAGGTATCTGTTAGCAACCATTTGTTTGTTTCAGTATGTAATAAAAACAACAAATAGATGTGCACTGTACTCTCCAAGTTACCAGAAATTAAAGTTAATCTCTGTTTGAAATTATTTGATGTGTTTTCCCTTATTTCTTTATTCAGCTGTTTGTTTGTGTACTTGTTAATTGCAAGTGGGAGGCTGAGAGACTCTTGAGTCACAACCTGAGCTCCATGGTGCAAGACATAAACAGAAACAGCAGTCTGAACAGATGTTCCTGGTACCATACCTGGTTACTAGGCTATGGTCCCTGAGCAGCCATATCTCTAGGCCACATCTAAGCCCATGTGCATGCAAGGCAGCAGCTGATGTCCCCGTCCAACAGAGACGCAGTTGGTATCCCACAGCTGTATGTGCTGTTAACCATCCAGCTGACCAGGTTATGCATGCAAAGGTGTAGGTAACTACCCTGCCTGATGTGGACAGGGTGCCCATCACATCACATGGTGATTGTGTGGGACAAACTTACTGCATCACTTGTTTAGGCCCAGACCACAATGTCCCTTATTGTCGCTTCTGTGCTTTGTTCAATGCCAGAACTATCCATTGTCGGGCCCTTATTGTAGCCAGATATTTTCACTTACAGTCCTCAAATTCCAATATGGCTTCAGTAAGCCATTTGACAGCAGATCTTCTGAAAAAAACATAAAGATAGAGACAGAGACAGACCGCACAGGTCAAAACCTACCAATGACGCTTATGTTAAGCTAGTAGTCAGTTCTCTGTTACTCAGTGAGGCACTTTCGCAGTCCCTGATGCCCATTTCTGTTGATTCTCAGGTCGCTACCGAGACCCTTTCAGAATCAGGTATGCCGCAAAACTCCTCTTCGTCTAAGGATCCTGCGGTCATCTCTACCTCAGTAAACAGGTTCTGGATGTTATCCGTGATGTCAGATGTCCTTACACCAGAAAGACTTATGCTGATAAATGGAAAAGGTTCTGCACCTGGATCCAGGCTAAGGGAGCCAATATGGCAAATCCCTCCCTCCCTCTCATCCTGGATTACTTAGCAGACCTACTACACAGTGGCCTCTCATTTTCCTCTATTAAAATTCATGTCTCTGCTATTTCTGCTCATTTTCCCACTGAGCAGCCCCTTTTCTCACACCCTTTGATCAAACAGTTCCTAAGAGGGGCTAGCAACCTGAGGCCACCCAGAAGGGCACCAATAGCAGCTTGGGACCTTAACTTTGTATTGAAAAAGCTAACCCTTCCCTTTTGGAACCAGCTACTTATGCAGAGCTAAAATTTCTCTCCTGGAAGACAGTATTTCTTCTGGCCATCACTTCAGCCAGAATAGTCTCTGAGCTGCAAGCACTTATGGCTGTGGTACCCTTCATCTTCCATGCAGATAGGGTATCCCTCAAAATTAACCCATCCTTCATGCCCACTGTGGTGTCCGGTGTGGCTCTCAACCAATCCATTCATTTGTCCACCTTTTTTTCTAATCCCCAGAACAAGGAGGAAAGGATTATTCACTCTCTAGATGTGCACAGACAGCTTAGATTCTATCTAGACAGGACTAAATCCTTCAGAAAGTCTGATCAATTGCTGGTTAGCTTTGCTACAGGAGCAGAAGGCAAAGCCATCTCCAAACAAACCATTTCCAAATGGATAGTACACTGCATCCATTTCTGCTACAAACAGCATGGAAAGCCTCTCCCCAAGGGGGTCAGGACACACTCCACCAGAGCAGTCTCAACTTCTGAAGCTTTCCTCAGAGGAGTCCCCATCCCCATCAGGAACATCATGGAGGCTACCACCTGGACATCTGTTCACACTTTTACCAAGCATTATCACCTGCCTCTCTTCTCCAAATCCAGAGCAGGGTTTGCCTCTGCAGTCTTGTAGGGCAACCTAGCCAGCCCCTAGTTTTCTTGACTGCCTCCACCCTTTTCCTCAGCTTTGGGAATCAACCCAAATGTGATGACTGCAACAGTGAAACATGAAGAACATAGTACAGTTGTGTACACTTACCATAAATATAGATGTTCAAGTGTATTCACTGTTGCATTCCTGGTTTCCCCTCCATCTCCCTTTCTTCATTTTCTCCTTTTATTACCGTTCTAACTCGTTATTCTCCTTTCCTTACAAGGGACATCTTGGTATTTATTTTCCACCAAAACCTGGCCTCCTACTTGGAGGCTCCTGACAGGTTATGGCAAGAAAAAATGATGTAATGGCTTCAACTGCCTTACTTTATACTACTGATGACCTGACGTCAGTCCTCAAGCGACAGCAACCAATGCAGAAATACTAGGTCTCTGGTATTCGGGCCAGCTGAGGGCTACCCTGGCAGGGATAACCCAAATGTGATGACTGCAGCAGTGAATACACTTGAACATCTACATTTATGGTAAGTGTACACAACTGTAATTTTTAACCTGTGCAGCAGTAGTACTGGGTGCCTGGCAATCTCCTGTTAATGTGATAGGTCCTTTTCAGGGGTAAAGTTGGCATTGAATCTGTCTGCCAGTATATTGGCAATATCTGTTGGCTCATTATAGGAGGTACCATTGTGCAGTAGCTCAGAGCAAATCTGGGTATTGCCGTGGGGATTCTTTATAAAACTATAGAAGGCCTTGTGGTTGTCTTTACTGTCTGCTGCTAGTTTGTTTTAATAGCTAGTTTTAGAGGATTTGATGAGGGTTCTTAACTTTTTCTTGAGGCTGATAAGGGAGTTTTTCCAGTCTTGGGACTTTATCTTATTCCATATCAGTCTCCTCATTCTGTTGTAGAGTTTATTTATGACAGGTGACCACCAGATTGTTTTGCGTTTTTTGGAGGAGAGCATCTTGGTTCGATTGGGTATGGCGAGATCCATGCATTTGTGTATGTGTTTAAAACGTACAGTGCATTGGTGTATGATTTGGCGGTCATGCAACTATTCTTCATTTGCATGGGTGCCATGAAGTTACCCACTTCTGTTTTTAGGAGCTCAAAGTTAGCTTTGGAGAAGTGCTGGTGTGTGTTCTGGAGGGCTATGTGTTCCATGTGGTATGGTGCAAGTATTGACCTTCTCCTCTTGACCAGCTACTCAGGTCTTGGCTGCAGAGTGTATGGCTTCCAATTTGGATATACAAGTGCATCTCTCACAAGTCTGAGTGCTGGGAGGTAAGAGGAGAGGGTTGTCGGTGTACATGAGGTAGTTTCTACACTGTCTCAGGATGCCCAAGTTCACCACATTAATAAAAGAAAGCATAGGAAACTGACCTTTAGACATGCCTGGAGGGGTGGATATTAATAATAAGTACTGGAGCTGTTTCCTTGTAGATTGTTTAGTGTTAGTAGCACTTTTGTGTGCCACAATAATTGCTGCAAGAAGTCTGGTAAAGTGCTAGACTAATAAGCTTTTAAAAGTGCAGGAGAAGAGAGAACTAGCAGATCTAAGGCAAAAATTGGAAAGCAGACTTTGGCACCACTCAGAAGCTTACAAACCATCCTAGATACAGCAAATCTGTATCTGGACTAGCCTAGTTACAGGAAAGGCAGCAAACAGGAGCACAAACATGGGCTTTTAAACATGTTAAACATAGAAGGATGTCTCCATTTATATTTAATTTTTATGTGCAATGGTGTTTTTAAACTATTGATTGTAAATTGCAGACATCTTACACTGTTGCACCATCAGCAAATTGTTTGCAGCAAAGTGTTACATTTGCTCTCAGTTGCAATTTACACTGTTTCACTGTAAAACTGTTACATTATATAAAAAAACTATTGATGCCTAGATATATCATTAATTATGAGACAGTCAGGTAAAAAAAATATGACTTTGCATAGAACCTGTGTGTCTGCTTGCTTGTTTCTTTATTTTGTAAAATAAATGAAACTACAATTTCACATGGAATGTGTGTCTGTTTACTTATTTATGTATGTATAAAATTGTACAGGCTAGTTTTAAATATGAAAACAATGACTGCCTAGTTTGTAGAATACGCATGCAATAAATGCCATTGATTTATTGTGATTTCATGACATTTTATAACTGAAGGCATACCTCTCAACCTCATAGTATAGAGAGAAAATCCTTGACAGAAACATGTTATTGGCTACAGTAGCTACCAACGTCCAAGATAAAAGAATAGAGAACAATTACTTTACTCAAAAGTATTACACAAAAACAATAAGATAGAAGCAGAAGACAACGTCCATTTGACTCGAAGATGACGGGTAACTGTCCAGTAAATACCCTCTACCATTTATCCCCCAATTGCGACTAAGGGACAGGTCCTCACTGCCCTCTCCACAGTTAAACACAGTGCAGCAATGAGACCTGGTAACATGCAGTGATGCCTCTAAATAGTTTGACACATGACCTGTCCAGCCAGCTAGAATCTCGGATCATCCACAGTCTCCAGACAGGCTGCATCCCTGTGGAATGGAGGACAGTAACAGTCATCGCTCTACATAAAATTGGACCATCAACAGACCCAAGGAACTACAGACCCATACATTGGACTAGTCTTATATGCAAGGCCATAGAAAGAATTATCATGGATATAATAAAGACATTGGAAATCTTCAAAAACTGGACCCATACCACTTCAGTTTCATCAAGGGTAGGTAACACCTACTATACCCAGTGGAGAACTTTGATAAGGCCACTTGTGCCATGCATGAACTACCTATCTAGTAGTGCATACTCCCTACCTCAACCCAGCAAAGGTATTTGACACAATACTTCACTTGGATATTATAGACAAACTCACAGATTTAGACATAAATCCTGATGTAACCCAATGGATAGTCACATGGCTCATGGATAGGACACATGAAGTTTGGGTGGGGGAATCCACCCCCACCAATAGGTCTGTTACTAGTGGTGTTCCACAGGGCTCGGAACTGGGAACTCTCCTGTTTGAAATGTAATTCTCTGAAGTCAGATCAACTATAGAGAGTCTTAGCCAACCAGATTTGTTGATGACTGCAAGCTGGGGCCAATGATCGATTTCTCCAAAGATCGAGATATCCTTGAGGAAGTTCTGAGAGCCAAGTAACTTGTACCAGAACCATAATATAAAACTAAATGCAAAGAACATATTTATAAGCTTTAGGAAGATGACCACCCCTGCAAATTACAACATTTTAAACACTCTCCTAAGAGTAAACCCAGTGGTAAGGGACTTGAGAACTCAGGTTGACAGTAACCTGAACTTTGATCGTCATGCATCCATCATTGCATTCTATGTGGTGCAAGTCAGCAGTTATGGCATGGCATCCAGATCTAAGGAGATCATAGTCCCACTATGCCAGACCTCTCAACCATACCAATTTACTCTGTTTTACCGAGTTTTGGGTCCAAATGAAGGGGTGCCACGATTCCCAAGTGGCACCCCTTAATTTCCGATTTTTTTTCTTTTAGTTTTATTAATTTTTTCAAGTTTGCGCTGTCAGAGCTGGCGTCATCACATGCACGATGATGTCAGCTCTGTCAGGGCTATCAGCCAGTCAGAATTGAGCTCCTTGAGCTCACGTCATCATTTCCGGCAAGCAGGAAACATTTGGATCATATTAGCAGCAGCAACATGTATTATGCATTTATTGGACTGTTTTGGATTTGGATATAGCAGCCGCAAGAGTGAGCAACAAGCAGGAGTGGATCTATTTCAGCGAGCAGCTGCAGAACTGTTTTATAGCAGCCATGGATTTATTTCAGTGAGCAGGACCATTTTGGAGTTGGATATAGCAACCGCAAGAGCGAGCAACAAGCAGGAGGGGATGTATTTCAGCGAGCAGGACTGGTTTATAGCAGCCACATCCCGCATTTTGGGGCAAGCAGGTTTGGTGTGTGTGTGTGTGAGTGTGAGTGTGAGTGTGAGTGTGAGTGTGAGTGTGAGTGTGTGTGTGTGTGTTTAATTTACTTATTCCATTTCTTTGAATTTGTTTTCAGACTGCTGTTACATGATGAAGACATTTGATCACTGGTCATAGATGGTTTGCGTCAGTAGACTAAAGCTCTTTGGCACTGTCTTTGCTATTGTTTGTTGCTATAGACTATGTGGTGGGCTTGTAACATTGGTACAATTCTTAATTTCAAGACTGCATGTCACAACTTCCTGAATTTTGGCCCAATTTTTAGGTTCTGTATTATTGTAATTTTTTTTTAATAGCAGGTGTCTATCTGAGCTCTTCCTTACATTTGTTTGGTTCACACTAATATATAGTTATCTGAATGTACGATTGATTTTAATAGTTTGGCGTTTCTTAGAAAATTACTTATTTACAAATTGTATTCCTTTTTTCCCTGAAATTTGTTTGCTTGTTTTTACTTTATATAGCATTGCTTGAGTGTGTGTTTTGTAAAGTGCTTGAACATTAACTTGAATGGGATACAGAACTTTCATTTATGACATATTCATCCAGTGAGGCAACAAACATCAAATGATAGTCTACCTTAAAAATGTCTAGACACCAACAGTCATACCAATGCTGTGAGGATACCATTCTATGATAAAGCAGAACATTAACCAGAAGCTTTTATGAATAAGCAAATAGAAACTACTTTTTAAAAGATCTGTTGATGCTTGCAAAAGTATAGCAGTTGCACACACAAAAGAAATGGAAGTTTCATATGGATAGAGCAATAACAGAAAAAAACTAACTGCATATATTGCTATTTTCAGTTGATTATTGCAGATGAATAAACTTTTTGAATGAAAATAAAGTCTAACAAATCTGTGGATTCCTAAGTTGCTGCAGATAAGAGTGCACAAATGCAACTGTGGAGAAGTAAGAAAGGGATATCAGATTATATCCAGTCAGTGCTGCAGACACAGCATTATGAACCACTGTCTTGAAACTTCACTGGGAGATAAAATGCCAGCCTGGTTTTGTCATGTGTGTTATGGGCTGTCTATAGAGGTACTCAGGCTCAAGCCCTGCACCTTCGGTACAAGGTTAAAAGAGACTAAAGTGCCTAGCCACCATAACTTGTGAATTCATGCCTCATATCTGTTACTTATAAAATCTGTGGTTTTCAGTATTTTTGTGGCAAATTACAGATTTAATTCACTAAATAATGACAGGCATTTAAATTTCAGACTTCATATTCTTCAGAAAATAAATAGTAACACAAAACGTTTTATTCTAGTAATTTTCTAAGTTTATAAGAACAGTATTTGAAATTTGTCCCAATTTTGGGGCTGCATTCCCCCCATTATTGGCTTTGTCCAGGTTTTTTGTGCTAAGAAGTTCAGAGCTAAGGTGAGAAGTGAGAACTGAATTCACTAAATGATAGCCATTTAAGTTTCAGTCTTCCTATCTTTCAGGAAACCTCTGATTTGGCATAGTGGTATGTTGCTCTGACTGTAGTGCACAGGGGCCTGGGTTCAGGACTTGGCAGTGAAATGTATTGTTGTAACACAACATTTTATTCTAGCAACTTTCCAAAATGTTTGTCCACCCCAAAAAAACTGAAATTGAAAATAAGTACGAGAAGCTGTACAAGATGCCTAAGGCTTACACTACTGTCGTTCTATTTATATATATATATATATATAAATATATATATATATATATATATATATATATATATATATATATATATATATAGTGTGTGGAAGTAGACTTTTATGATGGACAAGTTGTGAACTGGACAGTTTTGTCATTATTGGTTCATACATTTTGTTTTATTGTCTACTGGAAAAAATGTTCAAACAATAAATTTAAAATGCACTTTGGCTAACAAGTCTTCTGTATTATACAAGGATTATAATGTAATAAAGTCAGGAAGGTGTATCAAAGAACACATGTATGTTTCTTGTTTTGTGTGCAAGAGGCCAATGATATGAAAACCGCCCAAAGGCAATCTTTATCCATCACTGGCCAGATGCATTTTCTTTGGCTATGGTGTGTGTTTCAATGCTGTTTCAATGAATGTGAGTTTTAATGCCAAGTCTATTTTCATTGTGAGACAGTATTGCTTTGTTTAGCAGCCTTGTTTAGCAGATGTCTTAGTGTTTATGCATTGTGCTATAAAATTTAAAAATAAAATCCCAATAATCATTGTAGAAGTAAAGCAGTATGCACACATTAGTGTTTATGGTAAATGGGGTGAAAAAGCCAGGTAATGGGACACTGGAATGGCTGCAGGGGGACGCTGGTGCCATATTTTGGTTGCCCCACAATTCCAGTGGAGTGGGTGGGGTTACTTAATTATGTATGCAAATTTGATGTTAATCAGCGCACAGATTTGTACCTTTTTTCATGGCCCTTGTCCAGATTTTTGATGTTTCCAGGTTGAGAGGTATGCACTATGCTCAGCCCTCATTAGACCAATAATCGAGCACTACATTTTACATGAAGCACTGAAATGAAAAATTGTTTGCCAGCAGCAACATTTGCAACTAGTAATAGTTCTATTTAATGTGGAATCATTCAGATAACTTTTACTTCTACAGAGATTGTGTATATTGACTAAGCATATTTTATTACATAGTTTATAAAACTAATAACTCCGAAAACTTGGAAGAAAATTGATAAATGCAGATAAAAACTTCCTGTTACAAATATGTAAAATTAAAACAAAACAAAAGAGCCCCACAGTAGTGTGATAAGCTTTGATCCTTTATGTATCAGAACTTCATCAGATAACTCAAATTACAGGAGCATTAGAATATAAAAACAAGATTACCTAATGAATATTAATCATTTACAAATCACCAATAAACACGTTATTTACAGTATAAATTACATACTTACAGTAGAGTATTGTCTAATGACGACTTCTGAAAAAACATACATTAATAAAAATGAAAGTTGTTATAGGTTAAAACTGCAGTAGTGTATCCAGCCTGTAATTTCAAATAACAGAAAGTTATAAAATCTTTATTTGACTCAATATGAAAAGAAAGAAAGAAAAGTCACTGGTATCATTTCAGTGCACATTTTAAATTGGAAGTTTCATTAAGTCCAGGTCTAAATTCTGCATTTAAATGCAGTTGCCATCTAAGTTCCTGTAACTGCAGCAAACTGTCAGCATCCCCCCAAAAATTGCTGACCTGTTCTAGTACAAAAATGAGAACTTTGTGAATCCTATACACACCAAGCTGTGTTTGCCTAAGGCATTAGTATGGCCTCCATTTCTGATTGCAAAAATAATGCTCCTGTAATTTGAATCATCTGATGAAGTTCTGATACATAAAGGATGAATGCTTATCACACTACTGTGGGGCTGTTTGCTGTTTTGTTTTATTTTAATTTTACTTATTTGTAAAAGGAAGTTTTTGTCTATATATATATATATATATATATATATATATATATATATATATATATATAGGTTCATAGGTAGGTACTAGGCTATCATCCCTAGGGCCCATACAAGCCTAGCCAAAAAATATACCCTGGCTTTCGCCACCCAAGAAAATTATTTTCCTGTGCCCCTGTCGAGCAGAGTCACAGAAGTGATCCCCAGGGTGAATTTCCCATTTCCCATCCAATCATCACGATTTTTCTTGAAGAGTGCTAATGAGGAGCTCTGTTTGACATAGATAGGTAGTCTGTTCCAGAGTATGGGAAGTCTCTGGGACAGGAATCTATCCCTCCAGCATGTTTTGTTTATTGTGGTGACAAGGTTTAGGTCCCTAGAGCATGTACCTCAGAGGGATTGGGATTTCTTTAAGTGGAGCATGTCCGACAGCTCTGGGTTTGACATAGCTTTGTATGTTAGGCAGAGATCGCCCCTGAGTAGGCGATATGCGATGGAGTAAAGCTGTAGTTTTTTGAAACGGACTGCATAGGGCATCTGTTTGAGGCCAGTAATCCTCTTTGTGAGGTATTTCTGTGGTCTTTCCAGTTGTTGTAGATGTCTTAGGTTCATAGGTTCATAGGTAGGTACTAGGCTATCTGCCCAAAGGTATTTATAAGCCTAGCCAGAATGTGTTGGCTTTCGCCACCCCCTTAGATTAGTTTCCTGTGCCTCTGTCCAGCAGGGCCACTGAATTGATCCCCGAGATAAACTTTCTGTTTCCCATCCACTCGTCAAGATTTCTTTTGAAGAGTGTTAGCGAGGTGCTCTGCCTAATGTAGATTGGGATCTTGTTCCAAAGCATGGGAAGTCTCTGGGACAGGAATCTATCCCTCCAGCATGTCCTATTTATTGTTGTGGTGAGGTTGAGATCCCTAGAGCATGTGGCTCATGGAGATAAGGTTTTCTTTAGGTGGAGCATGTCCATTAATTCTGGGTTGGACATGTCCTTGTATGTCAGGCAGAGATCACCTCTGAGTAGGCGGTATGCAACCGAGTACAGCTGTAATTTCTTCAGTCGAGCTGCATAGGGCATCTGTTTGAGGCCAGTGATCCTCTTGGTGAGGTACGTCTGAGGTCTTTCCAGCTGTTGCAGGTGTCTTGTAAGGTACATCCCAAATGGGGCGTTGTACTCTATGATGGGTCTGATGAGTGATGAGTAGAGGGGTACAATGACCTCTTTTGATCTGGATACGAACCCTTTTGTGATTAGGTGGGCCACGTAGAAGGATTTTCTAACCACTTTGGCAATGTGATGATCAAAGGTGAGATTACTGTCTACTTGGGTCCCCAGATCCCTTATCACGTCTTCCGTATTTAGGGGACTACCACCCATGTAGTAGTTTGTGGGTATTTTGTTTTTTCCAAAGTGGATGACTATGCACTTTTTTGCATTTAGCTTGAGGCCATGATTTTGACACCAGGTATCCGTCTCCGTGAGACCCTTTTGGAGGATGTCTGTGTCAGCCGTTGAGTCAATTATAGCCCCTAGTTTGCAGTCGTCTGCAAACTTGGTCAGCCATAGTCCTCCTTTGCTTGCCTGTACCTCTGAGAAGTATATGCCGAACAGGAGTGGTCCCAGGACTGAGTCCTGGGGAACTCCACTTGTAACCGATTTAGAGTCAGACCTAGCTCCTGCAACTCTCAACATGTGGGTTCTGCCCATGAGTCAGTTGGCAACCCATCTTGTGATGTAGGGATTTATGTTCAGGCTGGTGAGCTTGTCTATAATACCAGAATGGGGAATGGTGTCGAAGGCCTTTGTGAGGTCTAGGTAGGCTGTGTGTACCACTTTTCCCTCATCTATAGCCTTGATAACTGTCTCAAAGAAGTCCACCAGGTTTAGGAGGCATGATCTGCCCTTAACAAAGCCAAACTGGGTAGGGTCCAGTGTTTGGAGGTTCCCAATGTCTCTGTTAATGAGTTCCATGATGATGCACTCCATAGCCTTGCAGACCAAGCTAGTCAGGCTTATAGGGCAATAGTTCCCGGGGTCTGTTGTGGCTCCACCTTTGTGAAGCAGAATAACCGCTGCTGTGCGCCACTCTATGGGTACGTAGCCTGTGGAGAGGCTGAGTTTGAACAGTGTGTTTAGGTGAGGGGTTAGTTCATCTTTGAGCTTGTGTAGGACGCAGCCTGGGACACCGTCCGGTCCCATCGATGCTGTGTTTTTGGTTTTGGAGAGGGCTGTTTTAACCTGAGTGTCTGTGATTTCAGGGACTCTACATTCTTCTGGTATGGTTATGGGCCCTCTTGGGGGTGAGAGGGGGGTGAAGTTTGTGCTGAACTTGTCTGCCAGGATATTGGCGATATCGGTCGGTTCAGTGTATTTTATGCCATTCTGCACTAACTCCAAGCAGATCTGAGCATTGCCACTTAGATTCTTGACATAGCTAAAGAATGCCTTGTGGTTATCTTTGGAGTCCTTGGCAATTTTTCTTTCAAAGCTCGCCTTGGATGATTTTATGAGGGATCGAAGTTTCTTGCTGATACTGATCAGGGATGCCTTCCCTTCTTGGGATTTTACTCTTTTCTGTACTAGTTTCCTCCTTTTATTGTGTAGCTTGTTTATGGCAGGAGTCCACCAGACTGGTTTTCTTTTCTTGGAGGAGTGAGTCTTGGTTTTGCTTGGGATGGAATGATCCATCGATTCTTGTAGGTGCCCGTAGAATGCATTAGTGAAGGATTTTGCAGCTTGGACAGTGTTATCCTTCAGCATGGGGGCTTTAAAATTTTCCACCTTGGTCTCAAGTAACGTGAAGTTTGCTTTTGAAAAGTTTTTCACGGTGGCTTTTTTGTCCAGGGGTGGGGGCGGAATGTGGATATCCAAAGTGATTTGTTTATGGTTAGATCTAACCAGTGAGGGGTTGACCTCCGGTGTGGAACACCGGTCACCCATGTTGGTGATGACCAGGTCCAATATGTTGTCACCTCTGGTGGGTGTGTTGACCAGTTGAACCAGGGCATTTGAGTTTATAAATTCTAGGAAATGTTGGGCAAGGGAGTTAGTACTTGAGTAGTTCTCCCAGTTAATGTTTGGGTAATTGAAATCACCCAATATTAGGGTGTTTGGTAGGACCTTTATGTTTCCCAGTGTTTCCAGAAATGTGGAATGGGAGTCCTGGGACATGGTGGGTGATCTGTAGCAAGCTACAATTTCAATTGCAGTTTTGCCCATTGTTAGTTGCACGTGGATGATCTCTGAAGCATCGTGCTGTGCCACTAACCTGGAGGTGTGAGTATCCTTGATGAATATGGATACGCCCCCACCTTTTGTATTTTGGTTTGGGTTCTGTGGCCAAAATGTATGGTACGAGTTGTAGCCTGGTAGTGCTGGGGAGCTCTCTGGTGCCTTAAACCAGGTTTCTGTTACTGCACATATATCAATTTTCTCCATACTGAGGAGTGCCTCGAGTGCGTGCATTTTGAGGTTCAGACTTCTGGCATTGAGTAGCATTACCCTCAGTTTTTTGTTACTTGTGCTATTTATGGTGATGGGTTTGTCTTTTGAGCCTTGTCTAAAAAAGACACTATGGGGGTGGCAAGAGCCTTGGCCAGTATTCGAAAGCCTAAGGGTGACAGGTGCAAGCCATCTTTAGCGAAGCAGCGTGGCTTGTCGAGCATGTCGTCCCAGGTGGACAGACACTGGATCCCCTTTGAATGACACCAGAAACTTAGCCAATTGTTGAAATTGAGAATTTTTTTCTTTATACTGTGATATAATTCTTGGTGAGGGCAGGATGCTACTCACGGTCAGGGTCATACCGGCCTGGGCTACGTGATCAGAGAGCTCTTCCATGTCTCTTTTCATGTAGTCCAGAGAGTGGCTCAGGTCATTCACACCAACATGGACAATGACAGAGTCATATTTGTACTTGTTCTGTAGTGACCTGAGTGCTTGTGTTATGTGGCGAATCCTGGCACCCGACAGGCAGCTAACAGTAATCTTCTCCTTATTCAGCTTAGTGAGTGGGATGTCAGTGTTCCTGACTATAGAGTCACCTATTACTAGTATGTTGGGTATGTTATTTTGCCTTAAGGGCTGTAATTGCATGGCACACTGGTTTTGTGAAGTATGTGTTTCATGGTTTGTGTTGGGAGGTGGAGGTTGCTTGGATGTTTGCTTTGGAGGTCTCTGTTGGTTTTGCAGATTTTTATTTAGTGCCTCCGAGTATGTTGATATGTATTTATGTGTGTTTTTTTCCAGTGCTGCTTTAATGGGTTTATGTGAAACTGGTGGTGTGATGCAAGTATTTCCCTTCTCCTCTTGACTGTCTGATCCAGTCTTGGGTTGAGAGAGCTTACCCTCCAGTTTGGCCATATAATTGCATCTCTCGCATGTATTAGTGTTTGGTGGTAGGAGGAGGGGGTTGTCTGTGTACATCAGGCAGTTGTAACATTGCCTCAAAATGCCCAGATTCATCAGTTAGACTGGAGAGTACACCTGACACTGCCCTTTGGACATGCCTGGATAGGTACAGTGAACTGTTTTACTGGATGGCTGGTAAGGTCGAATAGAGAGCCTTGTTCTTCTGTACCATACAGGAGGGTCTAGTGCTAGGGTTTATGAGTGCTTGCTATAAGTTTTGAGGAAGTGCCAGGCTGAGGAAAAAAAGTGGCTTGAGTGCTTAAGTTGAAAGTTTGTCTAGTTCCAAGGGAAAAATTGAAGAGGAGACTTTGTGGAGCTGGGAATAGTTTTACCCTAGCTAACGTGCTGCCCGGCATGCAAAACCAGGCAAATATGGTATTTATAGCAGGGAAATGAAAGAGATAGAAATTAGCCCAAAATGGCCAATAAACTACTAATTTCTGGGCTGAAACCACTCCTCCAGGGACAGACAGGCTACTCAAAGCTCCCCTCTCTCACAGGTAAACAGAGAACTTCCTTCTATCCAAGTAAGGTATGGGCAAATACAGATTTATAACACAGCCCTGAATTCAGCACTAACCTGAAAACTGGACTATACTAGCTTAGAAAGGCGGGAAACAAGTATATATATATATATATATATATATATATATATATATATATATATATTTTTTTTTTTATTATTATTTTTTTTTAGAAAATAAAGCAGATACACTCAAAAAACACTTTAAATGCACAGAAAATGATACTTATTGTTATATATTGCAGATCAGAGTTGTAGACAATGCTCCTAGTAATAAAGTAGGAAGAAACACAAATACAGTAAAATCAGATGAATAAAGTACAAGAGAAAATGAACAAACTGATTTAAACAAGTTACCCAATTATCCAGAAAAAGGCTCAAAACTGAGCCCTGTTCCAGCAGTCTTCAATCAGATAAGTTTTAACTGCACACCCCTGCTTACTAGGGTGCAGGGGAACCTTCTCCAAAAAGATGGCCTGGATCAGTGCTCAAGTTATACAAACAAAGCTAGATTTAGTAGGCCTGAATCTGGTCTATGCTACAGCAACAAGCCACACCAATTTCAGAAAGAAACAATTTGAATAAGCAGGCACAATAAGCCTGTGACCAGATATTCCCAGCTCAGAAGGGCAGAATCCAGCCTCTCCTCCCACAAGAGTACAGACCACAAACCTTCTTAATGTAGAATAACTGGCCTGAATCCCAAGTGCTTAAGCCGAACTAATACACTTTTAGAATAGCAGACACTGGGCCTTCAATCAGCAATTCCCAGCTTAGAAGGATGTAAGCTACCTGTCCTGCCACAACAGTGCAGACCACAAACCTTCTTAATGTAAAACAGCCTGTATGAAGCCCAAGTGCTTAAACCAAAAGACTTAGAATAACAGTTACAGTTTAATCTGTAAGGTACATACCAAAAGGGGCATTGTACTCTATAATGGGTCTAATGAGTGATGTGTAGAGGGGAAGAATGACCTCTTTTTTTCTGGATGAGAATCCTTTTGTGATGAGATGAGCCACGTAGAAGGATTTCCTGACCACTGTGGAGATGTGATTATCAAAGGAGAGACTACTGTCCACTTGTGTCCCAAGGTCTCTTATCAAATTTTCAGCATTAAGTAGACTACCAGCTATGTGGTAGTTCATGGGTACAGAGTTTTTACCAAAGGGATGACAATACACTTTTTGGCATTGAGCTTCAGGCCATGGCTTTGACACCAGGTATCTGTCTCAGTGAGGCCCTTTTGTAGTTTGTCCACATCGTTAGGAGTTTCGATTATGGCTCCTAGTTTGCAGTCATCTGCAAACTTTGTTAATAAAGACCTTCTGTGTTGGCCTGCACTTCAGAGAAGTAGATACCAAACAGGAGAGGATCCAGGACTGAACCCTGTGGTACTCCACTTGTCACTGGTCTGATGTCGGATTTGGAATCCGCTACTTTCACAGTGTGGGTTCTGTCCGTGAGCCAGTTGGCAACCCATCTTGTGACATAGGGATTTATACCTAGTTTAGTGAGCTTATATATAATTCCAGAGTGGGGAATGGTGTCGAAAGCCTTGGCGATATCTAGGTAAGCTGTGTGAACCATTTTATCCTCATCTATGGCTTTGGTGACTGCTTCAAAGAAGTCAATCAGGTTTAGGAGACATGATCTGCCTTTTACAAATCCAAACTGGGTAGGGTCCAGAGTTTGGAGATTACCAATGTCTTTGTTTATGAGTTCCACAATGATACATTCCATGGCCTTGCAGACCAGGCTCATCAGGCTAATGGGGCGGTAGTTCCTGGGGTCCGTCGTAGCTCCCCCTTTGTGGAGTGGGATAACCGTCATGGTGCGCCATTCAGTGGGTACAAAGCCTAAGGTGAGGCTATGATTGAACATGGTACTTAGGTAGGGTGCCAGTTCATTCTGTAGTTCATGTAGAACGCAGCCTGGGATATTGTCAGATCCCGTGGATGCTGTGTTCTTGGCTTTGGAGAGTGTGTTTTTTACCTGTGCAGCCGTGATTATAGGAACTTTGCATTCTTCCAGTATAGAGATGGGCCCTCTAGGGGGTGAGGGGGGGGTAAAGTTAGCACTGAACCTTTCTGCTAGGATGTTGGCAATATCAGTTGGTTCTGTATATTTAGTGCCATTGTGCTGTAACTCAGAGCAGATCTGAGTGTTCCCATCTAGATTCTTGACATAGCTATAGAATGCTTTGTGGTTGTCTTTAGAGTCAGTGGCAATTTTGTTTTCGTAACTAGCTTTGGAGGATTTTATGAGGGATCTCAGCTTCTTACTGAGGTTGACCAGGGAGTTCCTCCAGTCATGGGATTTTACTCTTTTTTGCAACAGTTTCTTTCTTCTGTTGTAGAGTTTGTTTATAGCTGAGGACCACCAAATTGGCTTCCTTTTTTTGGTGGATAACATCTTGGTTCTATTAGGGATAGCATGATCCATGCACTCATGTAAGTGCTTATAAAGTGCATTTGTGTAGGATTCGGCAGTCATACCTCTATTGTCCGTCTGCATGGGTGTCATGAAGTTTGCCACTTCTATCTTAAGAAGTGTGAAGTTGGCTTTGGAGAAGTTTTTTACAATGGTTTCCCTAATTGGAGGTGAGGGTGGGATGTGGATGTCTAGGCTGATTAGCTTGTGGCCGGATCTGACCAACGAGGACTTGACCTCTGGTGTGGAACACCAGTTTCCCATGTTGGTAATGACCAGGTCTAGGATATTGCTGCCCCTGTTGGGGATGTGAATAAGTTGATCCAAGGCGTTGGAATTTATGAATTCTAGAAAACGTTGAGCAAAAGAGTTGGTACATGAGTAGTTTTCCCAGTTAATGGTGGGGTAGTTGAAATCACCCATTATTAGGGTGTTGGGTTGTACCCTAATACTTTCCAGTGTATCAAGAAATGAGGAGTGTGAATCCTGGGGCATGGTGGGGGGTCTGTAGCAAGCTACAATTTGGATTGCGGTCTTGCCCAGAGTTAGTTGCACTTGGATAATCTCGGATGCATTATGCTGTGCAACTAGCCTGCAGGTGTGGATAACCTTAATGAATATGGACACGCCTCCACCTTTAGTGCTTCATTCTGGGTTAGGTGGCCGAAAGGTGTGGTATGAATTGTAGCCTGGTAATGCAGGGGTGCTCTCTGGAGCTTTGAACCAGGTCTCTGTCACTGCACAGATGTCAATGTTCTCCATTTTAAGGAGTGCCTTGAGTGAGTGCATTTTGAGGTTTAGACTTCTAGCATTGAGTAGCATTACCCTCAGATTTTGCTTATTTGTACCTGTTACGGTGGTGAATTTGTCATTTTTTGCCTAAAAAAGGCACTATAGGGGTGGCAAGAGCCTTAGCCAGTATCCGGAATCCTAAGGGCGACAGGTGCAGGCCATCTCTGGCAAAGCATCGTGGTCTGTCGATCATGTCATCCCAGGCAGACAAATACTGGATCCCCTTAGAACGACACCAGAAGCTTAGCCAATTGTTGAAGTCGGTCATTTTGTCCTTGTACTGTGGTATCATTCTGGGTGATGACAGGATGTTACTCAGGGTTAGGGTCATACCTGCCTGGGATACAAGATCGGAGAGCTCCTCCATGTCTCTTTTCATGTTATCCAGGGAGGTACGTCTCAGGTCATTCACACCAACATGGACAATGACAGTGTCATATTTGTACTTATTGTGGAGTGACCTGAGTGCATGCGTTATGTGGCGGATCCTGGCACCTGACAGACAGCTGACAGTAACTTTCTCCTTGTTTAGTCTAGTGAGTGGAACATCAGTGTGCCTGACTATAGAGTCACCTATGACTAGAGTGTTGGGTACGTTGTTATGCCTTATGGGCTGTGGTTGAGTGGCACACTGAGTTTGTGGGCTATGTGTCATTTGGGTTGTGTTGGGGGGGGGGTGGAGTTTGCTTACGTTTATGCTTTGGATGTCCCTGATCCTTGGGCAGGTTTTTATTGAGAGCCTTCGTGAATGTAGGTGTGTGTTTTGTGTTTCTATGTGTGTGTTTTGGTGGTGTAGGTTTTGAGGGACTATGTGATGAGTGTGGTGTGGTGCAAGGGTATACCTTCTCCTCTTGACTGTCTATTCCAGTCTTGGGTGAAGAGAGCTTTGCTTCCAGTTTGGCTATATAAGTGCATCCCTCACAGGTTGTAGTGCTGGGTGGTAGGAGGAGAGGGTTGTCTGTGTGCATGAGGCAATTGCTGCATTGCCCCAAGATGCCCAGATTCATCAGGTAGACAGGAGAAATCACTGGGAGCTGAGCCTTAGACATGCCTGGATAAGTGCTTATTTATTAAGTACTAAAAACTGCTTTCCACTAGACAAGTGAGGAAAGTTGAGTGCTGTAGTAATTTGAAGCTTATGTAGTGCTTACAATGAGTTCTGAACAAGTGCTGAGTTCAAAGAAACATATTTGTGTGCTGAAACTAGAAAACTGGCTAGTTATAAGAAACAAAACTAAGCTAGAAGGCTTCCCTCCAACCAGAAGGGCTTGGGGGCTCAGAAGCCTACAAACAGTCTAGACCACTTAACAGGAAAGGCAGGAAACAAACTTAGTTTTTTTTTGTTCTCTTTCCCAGATGCTCTCTTTGTACACAGTAGGACTGCCTGAAATCAGAATATGATCTCACTGCACTCAGTTGAGTGAGCAAATGAGATGGGCCCAGAAGGAGTATCCAAACACAAATTTACAAGAGGGGCGGGCAGTTTCAAAGCCACTAAGATTAACACCAAAACAGAAACAGGGAGGGTGGGTGGGAAAACTAACTGAAGAACAGAGTCAAAACTTGCAGTTCAGTTAATATTCATGCAACACAGTTAAATCAATTTAAATACTGTATTATTTGAAAAAGGTGCAGATAAAGGTACTTAAATTGTCTTATACGTCCAGTTGAATACAGCTAGATCTTAGCCGGCCAAAGCTGAGGTTTTTAAGCAGAAAATATTTCAAACTGTACCACTTAATTAGGCAATGACAGGAAATCAAAGAATGTGGCTACCCCAACACCTGCAATTACTAACAGATAATAAAATTCAAGCAAGCACTAACTGAAGAACAGAGTCAAAACTTCCAGTTCAGTTAATATTCATGCAACACAGTTAAATCAATTTAAATACTGTATTATTTGAAAAAAGTGCAGATAAAGGTACTTAAATTGTCTTATACGTCCAGCCTAGATCTTAGCCGGCCAAAGCTGAGGTTTTTAAGCAGAAAATATTTCAAACTGTACCACTTAAATAGGCAATGACAGGAAATCAAAGAATGTGGCTACCCCCACACTTGCAATTACTAACAGATTTAAAATTCAAGCAAGCACTAACTGAAGAACAGAGTCAAAACTTTCAGTTCAGTTAATATTTATGCAACAAAGTTAAATTAATTTAAATACTGTATTATTTGAAAAAAGTGCAGATAAAGGTACTTAAATTGTCTTATATGTCCAGTTGAATACAGCTAGATCTTAGCCGGCCAAAGCTGAGGTTTTTAAGCAGAAAATATTTCAAACTGTACCACTTAAATAGGCAATGACAGGAAATCAAAGAATGTGGCTACCCCCACACCTGCAATTACTAGCAGATAATAAAATTCAAGCAAGCACTAACTGAAGAACAGAATCAAAACTTCCAGTTCAGTTAATATTCATGCAACACAGTTAAATCAATTTAAATACTGTATTATTTGAAAAAAGTGCATATAAAGGTACTTAAATTCTCTTATATGTCCACTTGAATACAGCTAGATCTTAGCCGGCCAAAGCTGAGGTTTTTAAGCAGAAAATATTTCAAACTGTACCACTTAAATATGCAATGACAGGAAATCAAAGAATGTGGCTACCCCCACACCTGCAATTACTAACAGATAATAAAATTCAAGCAAGCACTAACTGAAGAACAGAGTCAAAACTTCCAGTTCAGTTAATATTCATGCAACACAGTTAAATCAATTTAAATGCTGTAATATTTGAAAAAAGTGCAGATAAAGGTACTTAAATTGTCTTATACATCCAGTTGAATACAGCTAGATCTTAGCCAGCCAAAGCTGAGTTTTTTAAGCAGAAAATATTTCAAACTGTACCACTTAAATAGGCAAGGACAGGAAATCAAAGAATGTAGCTACCCCCACACCTGCAATTACTAACAGATAATAAAATTCAAGCAAGCACTAACTGAAGAACAGAGTCAAAACTTCCAGTTCAGTTAATATTCATGCAACACAGTTAAATCAATTTAAATACTGTATTATTTGAAAAAAAGTGCAGATAAAGGTACTTAAATTCTCTTAAACATCCAATTGAATACAGCTAGATCTTAGATGGCCAAAGCTGAGGTTTTTAAGCAGAAAATATTTCAAACTGTACCACTTAAATAGGCAAGGACAGGAAATCAAAGAATGTGGCTACCCCCACACCTGCAATTACTAATATATATATATATATATATATATATATATATATATATATATATATATATATATATATATATATATAGACACACACACACACACATATATGTATATATTTTTATATATATATATATATATATATATATATATATATATGGATCCCCTTCACATTGTCGACACCTAAAAATTTTGAAATTCATATGGTTGAGACCATATGATCGACATTTGAAATGCCGACAATGTGGAACTGGCATCTCCGTATAGTGAGGAATGGAAAGATTTCCATTCCTGCACTATAGTGCGATCTCAGAGTTAGTATATCTACGTTACGGGGGTGTGGGTGTGGAGCCCCCACAGGAGATGCATGGGGGCTTGCCTCCCTACTAGCAATGTTTAGGTAAGTTTTTGTTGTTTTTTATTTTGTTTTTCATATGTTTGACATTTCAAATGTCGATCATATGGTCTCGGCCATATGAATTTCGGCATTTTGAAGTGTTGAACATATAAAGTAGATTTATATATCACTATATATATATATATATATATATATATATATATATATATATATAAGTACTACAGATATATAATTTTCCCTTATGTTAATTGACTGTTGTACATGATATGTTTGTTAATACATTACAGATTCCTACACTGCAGGTGGTGTAGAGGTATGTTGCTGTGTTTGTAGTGCACAGTGTCCTGGATTCCAGACTTGGAAGAGGTGACTTTTTTTTATTAATGTTAAATGACCATAATGCAGGATATGCTTGTGAAAGCATTGTAGACTCCCACTGCTCAGATAGTGGAGTGGTACATTTCTGTGATTGTAGTGTACAGCATCCTGTGTCCAAGACTTGGCAAGGCTGATTGTTTTGTTGCTTGGGAGAACAAGAGCTGATGGAAACAGAGTGATTAAGGCACTTTTAAGCAGTTGTAAGCGGGTTTGCATGGTTTTGCATGAAGCTAAGCGATGCTAACAGAAGGTTAGGTCCTCTTAGCTTCACTTAGCACCGCTTACTCCTGCTTACACCTGCACTAATTTTAATTAATGAAAAGAATAAAAGGGTGATAGGAAAGTGATGAAATGGTGGCAAACAGAGGGTAAAGAACTAAGTAAAGCAGCTAGGGATGTGCAGAACGGGTGTCGGAAAGAACCATAGCTCTACATTTCTTCTGCAGCAACAGCTGTGAATAATGTGTAGAATATGGAATTTACAGCCTCACACCCCACAGGGAAGGGTGTTGTCGACAGACATTTGCAGAATAATCTGTGGGTAGATTGATTAGTTTCACTGTAGATGGGTGCGAAAAGTACAGCTATGTATGGAGCAATTTTTTTTTGCGGGACAGATGTCCTTTATGTTTAGGTGAGAGTGAGATGCTAGGAAGGGTTGTCGGTATCTTTTGGGATGTAGGTTGGGTAGGATAGGTTGCATTTGAATATAGACAAGACAGCAGACAGGGGTGGTATATGACACATGAAGGGGTAAACACTTTTGATGAGAGGGTGGTTGGGAATCTGAAGCCCATGAGCTGGATACAGTGGGACTGAGGTTTCCTCCCATGGGCAGTCATCACTGCGCCTTCACAGCCCCGAAGGTGGCTGTGCTCAGGGCTGGACAGGAGGGGCAGCCTGTCCCTCGAGGTATGCCAAGTGGCCCTCCATGCTGTTCAGATGATGCTGCGCACCATACCCCAGAACTGACTGTGGGTGACAGCCTCTTATCCATGCCTGCTCCTGCAGTGGTGGGCCCTGTTCCATGAGGTGGTTCCACCCAAAGGTGGTGCCGGACCAATGGACGAGGAAGTCCCAGGTTGGGTCCCAGATGTGCAAGGTCCCAGTGCCATGGCCAGATGAGAAGGGACAAGTGGATCTGTTGAGATCTGCCTATGGAATATGCTATGGTGTTTAGGTATTACAAAAAAATGTTGGTTAGTCATGAAGAACACATTTCATGATTAATTATAACAACATGCATGGGTGTTCCAATTATCCTCATAAAACAGATTTGAAACAGTTGCATAGCAGACAGAGCACGTGTATAAATGGAACAGCAGTATGTATCGTAACAGCATGCCAGTAACATTGATGGCAACAGCCACCAACAATGGTATTTGAACAAGGTATGTTAACATGCAATCAATCAAATATATGAACAATAATAGAACACACTTCCCAACATTAGGTTTGGAGAAAAAACATACCTGTAGCATATGAATTATAGTATTGATCCAGATAAGAGGTGTGGGGAGACAAAAAGTCCATTAACAACTGTTTAGGCTTTTATTTTCCACAGCAGTACTGTCCAATACTCTGTGGGTCTGCCCTCACTTTACATCTACCTATGACCCATAGCTTCTGTAGCACAAACATACCTATTAAACTGTCAGCCTGGAATGGTATGGGGCAAACTGTGACAACTCTAGTTACATGACTAGAGGAGACTTGTACATGTCAGGGTTACATATCTGGCACAGAAGGGGGTACCCTGAACTGCTGTTATGTGAGTGTGCTACTGGCGTACTTCAACTGGTTTCCTATCTGTGTCCAGGGTTATTGGCAGGAGTGACCACCAGCCATGACAGCATGACACTTGAGAGACATGTATCGGGAAGAGTGTGTGTTGTATGTACCTATCCTGCTGTCATTTGCAGGCATGTGGTGGGACAGTTGAACAGTTGTACAGTTTATTAGTATACCCTTCATATAGCTACTACCAACATTTCATTGCCTGTAAAACCTGTGGAGAAAATATCTGTTAACACTACCTGACTGTTTTTACATATATTCCTGATTCCTGCACTACATTTTACATGAAGCACTGAAATGAAAAATTGTTTGCCAGCAGCAACCTTTGCATTAGTAATAGTTCTATTTAATGTGGAATCATTCAGATAACTTTTACTTCTGCAGAGATTGTGTATATTGACTAAGCATATTTTATTACATAGTTTATATTTCTTATGCTAATATAAATACTCTTCTTTTTAAAGTGTGCTACATATGGCTGAAACCTACGTTCCCATGCTAGTGATCTTTATATAATTCCATGTAGTTATCCAAAGGTAACAAAAAAGTATATATAGTTTATTTTTATAACGTAACAATAAGGAGAGTACACAGTCAACATTGTGGCTATAACTGCTGGTGGTGGTGGTGGTGGGGCTCTCAGTGGATGAAAATACCTTATACCCTTATCCACTAGTTATTTTTAAATGGTCCTTAATCTGGATTTGCAAGACTACTGTGAGTGTGTGTGTGTGTGTGTGTGTATGTGTGTGTGTGTATGTGTGTGTGTGTGTGTGTGTGTGTGTGTGTGTGTGTGTGTGTGTGTGTGAGAGAGAGATCGAGTGTGTTTATATGTGTGTATGTGTGTATGCATAGGTGAATTCATTTGGAATACTTTGGCTACTGTGTGGTTGTGTGAATCAAATTTGAAAAATGTGACTTTGGTCATTATTATTGTTATTAATTTTTTGACACAGACATCTAAGAAGTATGCAGTCAGCAATGTTGTTATAATTGCTGAGTTTGGAGGATGTCTGTTGATAAAAATAACTGACCTTGATCAGCTGAAAGTTAAAAGCCATTAGTCTGTCTTTGGAATACTTTACTGTGGTCATTTTTAATCACAATCAGAAGTGATGTGTACATAGCATCATAGGATCATAGGATCATAAGAGGTTAATAGGCTAATTGCCCTGGGGCTCTTACAAGCCTAGTCAAGAGTTTATCTCCCAAAAAGAAACCTCAGTTAGCATCTGTCACCTCTGCCAGTGAGGGACACAGGTGGAATGTCTGGGACAAATTTGCGGTTTCCCATCCACTCATCAAGGTTGCACTTGAAGAGGGTCAGCAATGTATTCTGGTTGACATGTACGGGAAGTCTATTCCAGAGATGGGGCAGCCTCTGGGAGGCAAACCTGTATCTACAGCAGGTTTTGTTGATGTCACATATTAGATTTAGGCCTTTTAAGCTGGTAATGCATGAGGAGTTAGACTTACTGATATGGAACATCTCTAGTAGGGCAGGGTCTAAGATTGCCTTGTAGGTGAGACAAAAATCACTCCTGAGCAATCTGTACGATACTGAGTAGAGTGATAGTGATTTGAGCCTGTCTGCATAGTTTATGTGTTGGAGGCCATGGATTCTCCTTGTGAGGTATTTCTGTGGCCTTTCCAGTTGGTGCAGATGTTTGGAGAGGTACATACCAAATGGGGCATTATACTCAATTATTACTGAAATGAGGGAGGAGTATAGAGAGATAATAACCTCCTTTTTTCTGGATGCAATCCCTTTACTTATGAGATAAACCAAGTAAAAGGCTTTTTTGACCGCTGCTGCTACATGATGGTTGAATGTGAGATTGTTGTCAACCTGAGCACTAGGTTTCTCACCACAGGTAGTGTACTTAGGGGGTTGCCATTGATGTGGTAATCAGTAAGGACCATGTTTTTGCTGAATGGTATGATGATACATTTTTTTTGCATTTAACTTGAGGTCATGACTTTGGCACCAGTCATTAGTTGCTGGGAGACCCTCTTGCACTATGTTAACATCATTTAGGGAGTCAATGACAATCCCCAACTTACAGTAGTCTGCAAACCTGGTCAGCCACAGGCCTTTTGTCTTTGTCTGGACCTCTGAGAAGTAGATGCCAAACAGTAGGGGTCCCAGGACATATCCCTGGGAAACTCTATAGTTAATAAAGTGTCCATAATTGTTGAATACAGATATAGACGGATTGTAATGACAGTAGTCTGATTGGTCTTTTGTGGCTGAAATGTTCTGAAATGGGTACTTTTTGTCATTACTGTTAATAACAGTGTTGGTTGTGCAACTGTTAGCATACTTGTTTTTTGTGCAGAAGGATGTGGGTTCTATTCCCCCACCAGGTAAATGAATTGATTATACTGCAGTGCAGTATAAGGAGGTGCTGCATTCCTGAATGTGTCTCCTTCAGATGAGACATTAAAGTGAAGTCCCATCTGCTTGAGTTAGTAGTAGCTGAGGTGGATGTGAAAGATCCCTGACTACCTATCAAAAAGAGTAGGTGCAGCTCCTAGAAGCCCAGCTCTAGTCTCACCTGAAAAGAGGTTACTAGCTTTTTGGGACTAACTTGGTCAACAAAAGGATAAATAAAAAATATACATATTGGTTCATATATTTTATTTCTGTGCATACTGGAAAACATACTTTTTAACCTTTTAGTGCAAGAAACCTGGATAAAACCTAAATAATGGGGAGACAAAGGCCCCAAAATAAGAACAGACTTTAAATGTTGATCTTATAAAAATAGTAAGTTGTTAGAATAACAGAATTTGTGTTGGCATGCATTTTCTGAAGGATATTAAATCTGAAACTGAAATGTATGCTATTTTTAGTGACTTTAATCCTCAGTGATCTGTTAGAAAACTACAAATTTTATGAGTAACAGACTAAAACTTCTTTTGACTGTTCCCATTAGCGGTTGCCACAGTGGATCATCTGTTTCCATTTCTTCCTGTCCTCTGCATTTTGCTCTGTCACACCAACCACCTGCATGTCCTTTCTCACTACATCCATAAACCATATCTTAGGCCTTCCCTCTTTTCCTCTTACCTGGCACCTCCATCTTTAGCATCCTTTTCCCAATATACCCAGCATCCTTCCTCAGCACGTCCAAACCTATGCAATATCGCCTCTCTGTCTTTGTCTCCAAGCCATCCAACCTGAGCTGACCCTCTAATATACTGATTCCTAATCCTGTTCATCCTCTTCACATTCAGTGCAAATCTCAACATCTTTGACACTGCCACCTCCAGCTCTGACTCCTTTCTTTGTTCATCGTCACTGCCTCCAACCATATAACATAGCTGGTCTCACTACTCTCTTGTAGATCTTCCCTTTCACTCTTACTGGTACCAATCTGTCATAAATCACTCCTGACAAACTGCTCCTCCCTACTCCACCCTGCCTGTGCTCTCTTCTTCACTAATCTTCCACACTCACCATTACTCTGAACTCTTGACCCCAAGTATTTAAACTTATCCACCTTTGCCACCTCTACTGTCTGCATCCACACAATTCTTCTATCCTCTCTCTCTCTCTCGCTCTCTCATTCACACACAATATATTCTGTCTTTGTCCTGCTGACCTTCATCTCTCTCCTCTCTAGAGCATATCTCCACCTCTCCAGGGTATCCTCAACCTGTTCCCTACTCTCACTACAAATCACAATGTCATTCGCAAACATCATAGTCCACGGGAACTTCCACTGCAAATAAGAAAGGACTCAGAGCTGATCTTTGATGTAATCTCACCTCCACCTTGATTGCATCTGTAACTCCTACTGCAGACGTCACCACTGTCGCACTACCCTCATACATACCCTGTCCCACTCTTACATACTTCTGTGCCACTCCCATCTTCCTCATACAATACCATAACTCCTCTCTAGGCATCTTGTCATATGCTTCTCTAAGTTCACAAAGACACAATGCAACTCCTTCTGACCTTCTCTATACTTCTTCATCAACACCCTCAGAGCAAACATCACATCTGTAGTGCTCTTTCCTGGCATGAAACTATACTGCTGCTCACTAATCATCACCTCCCTTCTTAACATAGCTTCCACTACTCTTTCCCATAACTTCATAATCATCACCTGCCTTCTTAACCTAGCTTCCACTACTCTTTCCCATAACTTCATGCTGTGACCAATCAGTTTTATCCCTCTGTAGTTACTACAGCTCTGCACATCACCCTTATTCTTAAAAATCAGTACCAAAACACTACTTCTCCACTCCTCAGGCATCCTCTCACTTTCCAAGATTTCATTAAACAATCTGGTTAAAATGTCTGCTGTCATCTCTCCTAAAGACCTCCATACTTCCACAGTATGTCATCTGGACCAACAGCCTTTCCATTCTTCATCCTTTTCACAGCTGTCCTTACTTCCTTCTTGCTAATAAGTTCATAGGATGATACTAGGCTATTGGCCCGGAGGCCCTTATAAGCCTGGCCAAGAATTTCACTTCCACTTCTTGATTCACTATCCTCACATCATCCAACTTTCTCTCTCTCTCATTCTCTTCATTCATTAGCCCCTCAAAGTACTCTTTCCATTTGCTCAACACACTCTCTCCGCTTGTGATTATCTTTCCCTCATTATCCTTTATCACCCGTACCTGCTGCACATCTTTCCCAGCTCAGTTCCTCTGTTTAGCCAATTGGTACAAGTTCTTTTCTCCCTCCTTAGTGTCCAACCTTTCATACAATTATCCATATGTCTTATCCTTAGCCTTCGCCACCTCTCTCTTAGCCATATTTCTCAACTTCTTATTTTCCCATCTACTTTCTTCATCTCTCTGACAATCCCATCTCTTCTTCACCATCCTCTTTCTCTGTATACTCTCCTATACTTCCTCATTCCACCAACATGTCTCCTTGTCCTCCTTCCTCTGTCCAGATGTCACACCAAGCACCTTTCTAGCTGTCTCCCTTACCAGCTTTGCTGTAGTTAACCAGCTATTCGGTAACTCTACACTGCTACCCAGTGCCTGACTTAATTATTTTCTGAACTCCACCTCACAATCATCCTTTTGCAGCTTTCACCATTTGATTCTTGGCACTGCCCTCACTCTCCTCCTCTTCTTGATCACCAACATCATCCTACAGACCACCATCCTATGCTGCCTAACTACACTTTCTCCTGTCACCACTTTACAATCTCCAGTCTCCAATCTCCTTCAGAGATGCATAGGATATAATCCACCTGTGTGCATCTTCCCCCACTCGTGTATGTCACCCTATGCTCCTCCCTCTTCTTAAAATACAAATTCACCACAGCCATGTCCATTCTTTTCACAAAATCCACTGCCATCTGATCTTCTGCATTCCTCGCCTTAACACGATACCTACCCATCATTTCCTCATCCCCTGTGCTCCCTTCACCAACATGCCCATTGAAATCTGCTCCAGTCACTACTCTCTCATCCTTGGGTACACTCACCACCACTTCATTCAACTCACTCCAAAATTTTTCTTTCTCATCCATTGCACACCCAACTTGCAGAGCATATGCACTAACAACATTCATCATCATACCATCAAATTCCAGCTTCATAAACATCTCTTTGTCTGACACTCTTTTCACCTCCAAAACACTCTTGGCATACTGTTCCTTTAGGATAAACCGTATCCCATTTCTCCTCCCATCCACACCAGGATGGAACAATTTGAACCCACCTGTGATACACCTGGCCTTACTCCCCTTCCATCTGATCTCTTGCAAGCACAATATATCCACCTTCTTTTTCTCCATCATATCAGCTAGCTCTCTCCCTATGCCAGTCATGCTGCCAACATTCAAAGTTCCTACCCATACTTCCACACTCCTAATGTTCCTCCTCTCTTCCTGCCTTCAGGCATGCCAATTTCCACCAACATCCTGTTGGCTAACAGTACTGGTGGCACTCGTTAACCCGGGCCTTGACAGATTCAGTATAGAAATCTGCATTTTTGTCTGTATATGTTATTTGGCATTTGGATGCCCTTCCTGATGTAAACCTCCACATTTATTCAGGCTTGGGACCGGCATGAAGAAATGCACTGGTTTGTGCATCCCCAGTGGCTGGGTTAGGAACAGACCAAAACTATGATGCAAAAAACTATGAGGCAAAAATCTGGACAGTTGAGAGGTGTGCTGAAAAAATGTTCAAGACTGCAAGTTTAAAACCCACTGTAACAAATGTTACTGTATTAAACAAGAAATCTAAATTAAAACAATCACGAAGGTGAATGAAAGAACATATGCATTTATGTATAGTCCTAAAAATGTGTGCAAGGGGGCCATGGTTTGAAAACAGCCCACAACCCAAAATACAATTAACCTGGCCTAGTCAGATACATTTTCAATGAATCAGAGTTTCCAGGGAAGATAAGTTTACTGTTGCTCGTGCTAAGTCTGTTTTCAGTGTGAGACTGTTTTGTTTTGTTTAGCAAATTGGCCATTGGTGTCTGTACTTTGAAATTTGAAATAGCAGTTTTAAATTAAATCCAAATCTCTGTAATCTTTGTACTGAAGAAAATAGTATACACACTGACACATTTTAACCGTGTTTATGGTAACTGGGAAGAAAAGGACAGAAAATGGGCACTAGAATGGCTGCGTGGATGGGGTTGGTCCATTACCCTGCCTAGGGCCCCATTTGACCATGATATGGCTCTGACCAGAGGAGCACATAATACGTAAACATTAGCTTCTGTGAAAAGCTATTTTACATTTCTGTTTCATTCTCTTTGTGAAACATTCACTCCAGACCTGTCTGGAATTAGTAAGACTGAATATTCTACTATATATATAATAACAGCTTTCTTGAGTAGCAATATAACCTCTTATATTAAGTATAACCTGCTTAGAGTAATATGTTTATTGTCCTATTTGCTCTTGAATATACACCAGATAAACATTAATCAAAGTGCAAGTGTGCCTGTATAGGGTATGGGTATAAGGTATAGTTTGCCAAATATATTTTCGGTGAATAATCTTACCCAAATTTGTTCTCTTTGAAGAAAGTTGCCTTAGGACATGTAAGCACATTTTTAGAGTTTAAGTCTGAATGCAAAGATATCATCTGAACTAACCTCAAACATTAATCACTGAATGCAGTTTTAAAGTTTATGATTTTGAATACCTATGTATGTAGCTTCATAGCTGCATGACTTTAGCATAAAGGATTAACAATAGTGAATTTGTTAGATTTCAGGATGAACTTTCTAGGTATGTCTGAATGAGATTTGGTGCTGTGATCACAACCTTAATTATACTAGAGATATTAGACGTCATAAAAGAATTAGTGATGAGTAGAAGAGAGGAAGAAATATTAGAGTGCAAGTAAACAGTCTGGGTAGAACAATGTCTGATGAAGTTGCTATTGAAAGAATAGTTAAAGGTAATATAATATGTTTGTTACCAGCAAATTACCCAGAGACATGGGGTCAGTGCTATTTTCACTCTTCCCAATATGGAAATGCAATTATAAAATAACTTCTTGTTGTCTCTGCAGGATTCAGCTTGTCTACTTTTATATGCATGCAGTCTGGCAGTGCAGAGGATTATGGGTAAGAGCAGTTAGTGAGCTGCCTCCTGTAGCCTGGGCTTTGATTCCCTCAGCCTCTTTTTCATGTGTGATTCAGAGACATTTACTTATTCAGTACCCTGGATAACCCCCGGATCACCCCCCTGAAAAGGGGCACATTTGTCTAGTGGTCTTACCAAGTTACTAAATAACGACGCAGCCAGATTTCCAGGTTTTGTTGTAAAGATTTTAACAGTTAACATTCCCTAATCATAGGGATAGCCATATGATATTTATATAAATGGCTGTTTTGTGGTACAGGCAATTAACATTTCTAGTCCACCACAGTCTTGGATTTATTATCATGCTTAATCATAGTGGGAACAAAATTACTACAACTTTATCTCAATCTTGATTTTTAAAGGAATTCCAACTATTTGCAAACTGCAGATGACTGTTTATAACAGAGCTAATACATTTTTAGTTTGCTGTTAAAACCAAGGAATTCAGAAAAAATCAGTTGTGCTAGACATGAATAAATTCAAGGTGAAATATAATATAGTATAGATTATCAAATGATCTCAGCTTTAAGGTCTGACAGCAAACATTGGAATTAAAAAAATATCTAGCATACACTAATACAATGCACGTGATCAAATACTAATTACCTAATTGTAACAAAGTGTATGGAAACACTTTTGTGACTCTCACACATTATTTTGGGGTATTTGAACTCTACAAGAAAAATATATAAGGTGCAAAGAGGAAAAGGCCTGAGGTCATTTGTAAACTACAGCTCCTGAGACTCACCAGGAAATCCCCTGTCAGCTGTTGATGGTGTTTGATGTTTTCCCTGACTGAACAGGCTGTGCATGAAATCAGATGTAACATTGTCTATAGCTGGGGATATGGAATACAGTATTTAACTAAATTGAATGCACATACTGTAGTACCCAGTGTGCAGTTATGATTATAAGAAGAGAAACCTTATTGCAATTCCCACAGTAATTCATTCCATTTAAGTGATAACCTTTGCATTAATAATACAATGCAGTATTTATTTGTGTTACAGGGACATATAATTTAATGTGATTTATTTTAATCCTGGTTAGAGTTAAACTGGTAGACAGATAATTAAAAGCTAGCAGATAACAGTTTTGTTGCATTAGAATTAGGAATTTACAGAAAAAAATTCTGTTTTTTTTTCTCCAAGTGAAACAGACATGGCATGTTTTGCCTCAAATTCTATGATTCCATGATCACCACCATTTTTCACTTTCACCATTTATAAATTGTAGTACACTTAATATAGGTGAGGGATAAAGTTTGGGACAGATGCAGTGATTTATTGTATTCATTTCTGTCATTAAGGAAGTTGTTAAGTTTTTCATTCAGTCTTGAAAAAGAGCTATCATCTAACTAGAAGTGGAAAAAGTAAGCTCATTCATTTAATTTACAACTACTATAATCTTGATCTAGTGAGACTAACTGCCAAAATATTCTCCTTATATATCTTTTTAGAGTTAGCTCTGGTATCTTTTAACAAGGAAGTAGACTGAATTAAAATGTTCTTTTTGCATCATGCCCATATACATGATTCGGCTGATGTCTCCAAAATGTGGGTTTTTGATAGTTAAGTGACCACTGAGTGTCTATGATGCATTACTTATAAAGTTGTGTGGATTATATGGACACAGCCAATGCTGAAATAGTTAACTTTCTAAAACATGTTACCTAATCCTATCAAGTTTCAAAGAACAGCTTTATTAAAGGTAATAGCATTACAGAGTTACAAGTCCTGCCTCTTATAATTTGATTTACTGGAAAAATGACAAATATATATACTCAGCATGGCAAAAGATCTGTACTGGGGTCTTCCTCACTGGGTATATTGATGGGATAGCCTCTCTTGGTGTACCCCACTTAGCTATTTTTCTCTATAGCTTCCAGGCTCAGCGGCACACACATGCCCTGCTGACATATGCTGTGATGTGCCAAATAAATACAGCATGTGTAGTTCTTGCATCTTTAGATTTTACCCATCTACCAAACAAACATGATATTAGAGACTGGAAAACAAATAACAAGAACAGCATTGTCCCAGCATACACAGCTAGATAATCACATGGTATTCAAGAACTGGATGGCAGATGCTACAAAGTAGGATGATGGCAGAGTAATTACTACTTCAGATCAACTGAAACGATGAGTGGTGTGTTACATCTGAAACGTGCATTACTGAAGTTCTAAAGAATGCTCATCTCCAGGAGCCATATTCCAAGCAAAATAATGTATGAAATGATAGCTGAGTGTCCATAATCCAAATGTCCGTGATGAAGTCATTTTTTAAAATGAGAGCTAGAAAAAGAAAGGAAGGAAGACAATAACTGTTGCTAGGTCATCTGGCATCCCATGCAGCTCCCCATACTGGCACCCCTTCAACTCAATTCAACTAAAAAAACACTCTGAATGAAATTGTAGTCTGGTGGTTGCTACCAATATAACAAGCAGTTTGCCATCCTTAATTTACCACATTTATGCACTGACCAGTTAAATGAGACTTTCAGCCATGACTACAAATGCAGTATTGGCATTCATTTATGAAGCTGCTTTGGCATTCCTGCACCATTGCCCTTGTAGATCACTACCCATAACGACTTGCTACCCCTTTCCCCTACTGTAGTTATGACTCTGCACTAGAAGCAACTATGCTCTTGTTGTATTTCTTAAGTTTATAAGTTTATTTGTTTGTTAAGAAGACCATTAAAGACTCGCAAATAATACCCCCTAGTTCCTCCTCTATCTGTAATGGTCTGAAAAGACAGTCCAGGGGTGAACATACAACTTTCCTTTCACTTATCGAAGCTGATTTTTAAAGAAGTTTAGTGAGATACATAACTTGATATGGAGTGTTAGCTTATTCCACTGATAGTCAATCCCTTGAGAGATGTAGTTTTCCCTTCAACAAGTCCTTTTTGACATTGTGATGTAGGTTTACATTTTTGCAGTGGATATCAGTAAGGTTTCCATGGGTTGAACAGGTCTGGATATGTCATAGCCTTGTAAGCCAAATGTGGGACTCTATTAAATGGAGTATAGTGAGAAGATATTGAAATGCTCTGTACAACTTAGGAAGTTCACCCAAGAGTTTCCTGCTGAGAAATATTAGTGTTTTTTTCAAGATGGACAATATGTTTGGATAAGCATATAGCAAAGGGTGCATTGTATTCTATTATGGTCTTGATTAGGGATGAATAGAAGGGGTCAATAACTTCCTTGGAATGGGAGTATTTATCTTTGGTAAATAGTTGGTTGAAGTAGAAAGAATTCTTCAATGTATTTGACACTTGGTGGTCAAATGCGAATTCTTCTTCCACAAATGCATCTAAGTCTCTAATAACAATATCAGCAAGCCTGAGGCCAAAATGCTGATACCAGTGCTACTATGGCTTAAGCCCTCTAGCAGAGTATGGGTATCAGTTGTGGAGTTAATGACAATTCCAGAAGTTGGTTGTAGAAAACTCCCTGAATATTGTAGAGTTGGATGGAATCTTAGTGAGGATTCTTAGAGAGTATATGACTGTCTGGTGATCTGACCTAATCATGGAGAGGGTGAAAGAGGGAGTGAAGCAGGTAAATATTATGTTAGCCAGAACAAAGTCAAGGAGATTTGACCCTGAACAGGCAAAAATACATGCCCCAGGGTTCAATAATGCCTACACTAAGTGTACACCATTCTAACTGAACAGACAACACAGTCTTAACTCACACCTTCTTTCTCCTAATTTTAGTTTTCGTATTGATTTTCTTGCAGCTTTAAATATTGACAGGGATTGATAAAAGTTACCACAAAGTGTAGACTACATGTACATTTAGTGTAATCTTTCTGAGTGACTTGAAAGTACAAAAAATGTGGTAGGGATGTTCTTGAATACATATCGTGCACACTTAGTGTAGGCTTTATTGAATCTGGTCCATTGATTGTTCAAGGGAACTACTGTTTATAAACTTAAAGAACCACTGTCCATATTTGCTTTTTGCAGTGCATGATTGGTAGTTGAAGATACCCAGAATGGCTTTGTTGAGTTAAGTAGCTAATGAACCTAGCTGGTTGAGGTAAGTGTCATGGGCAGGAGGAAACATAGAGTGTGGTCTGTTGTTGACAGTGATAAGTAATTGGACTTATTTATTGATACAAGGATATCAAGGAATTCAAGGTTATCATGTTGGATTTGCCATGAAGTAATGGGATTGAAAATGAACACTTGTATGTTACTAACCTTCATCAGAGGGCCTGAATGAATGATAAGTGTTATATCCCCATATGGAAGGAGTGTTATTAGTACAATGTAACCACATTTCTGTAACTATACAGGTATGTATTCACTACAGAATTAGGAAGCACTCCATGTTGGGTATTTTTTCTTCAGATTTCTATTACTGAGCAGACTCTGACTGAATAGCCATTATGGGGGTAGAAAATGTCTAAAGCCAATATGTGGAAGCCTTGAGGAGAAGGGTGCAGGCAATCTCTAGTAAAGCAGGCAGGCCTGTGAACCACCTTCTCCCATGTAGGCACACACTGGATTATTTTGACTGACTCCAGTTATAGAGCCAATTGTTAAAGTCAATGACGTTTTATTTCTGTTATGGCATAATTTATGGTTATAGCAAGATACTATTCAAGACTACCTTTTTCCATACATACAGAGAAACCTCAGACATGCTTCATCTCCCTCAGGATGGTATGGTCTAAGATCATTCATCCCCACATGGGCAATGACTGGGTCACATGTATAATTGGGGCAGAAAGATCTTAGGGCCTTAGTAACAACACAAATCTTAGCACCTGAAAGACAGATTAGCATGCAAAGACAGTCTGGCAGCTTAATTACCTATTATTAGAACCTTGTTTGGGGGGGGGGGGGGTGGACATATTCTCTGTTAGGTGCTTTTGACAGCATCATTTTCCAGTGATAGATTATTTGCCTGATGGCAATAGACAGTGTGGCTAGAAATCCATTTTGAATGAAATTGCTTAGTAAAACCTAACTTCTTTCTCTGATCAAAAGAGTTGAACAGTTGTTTTGACTTTAGAACATACATGCTCACTTCAGATTGAAACTCAGGAGACATTGCATGTTCAGGGTGTGGAAGGCTGTTTTTCTCCATTACTTTCTGCCACCGGAAAAAGTAGGGCAATGAATTGACTAAGGATAGTACAGACTTCAGAGCCATTAAACCATTTTGAACAGAACATATGCAAGCATGTCAGACATGAAATTCAGGTCCCAAGGTGCAAAAGAGGTCTTCATATGGGGGGAGAGATGCAAGTCCAGCTTTAAGAAACTTAACCAGATTGTACTTGGCCACATTTCTGCCCTGCACAAGTCAAATGACAAAGTTATGCATCTGCACCATAAATAAGTAAGACTCAGATCACACAGATGACTGAGGAAGATCAGAATCTTCTGCAAGCTAACCATCCTGGGTGAAATAGAACACCTCTCTGCCAATGTAGAGAAGCTCTGCAACATAGTGAAATATCTCTGAGAAGTGGATATTTAAAGCTTCATTCACCTTTGGAACTCCTGTTAGAAGATCAGATGGGTGCAAAGTCTCTAAATGAATAGTTATACCCTTAGGTGAAGGTACTTACCTACCTAACTGGTTGGGATTTTATACACAGAAGGTTTGTTCTACTGCCGGGATCTATCAGACTCATAACATCATTCTCAGCTACTAAGGGGCATGCACTGAGAGGATGAGTCATAGTCTTTTTTTTTATGAACTTTGATATTAAACATGGAATCATTGAGAAGACAAGAATGGGAGAGAGGAAATTTTTGTGCCACTAGTAGGAGAGCACAGCTCCTGATTGGTCCTGCTGGACTAAGACGGTAAGGAGGATACCATTCTCCCATTTAGTGAACAGATCAATGTCTGATATACTTCACTTCTGGCATACTCTTGCCAGGCATGACTCCTGAACTGTGAGCTACAGTACTAGAAAAGTGGTTCAGGGATTCTACCAACATGTTCCCCTAGGGTCCATTAACAGACTAACGGTGTCTTCCTCCTGCACATAGGGTACAAGCCACTGCTGCCCTTCTTGTTTATTTATCACACAGAGGAATTGTTGTCAGAGCAAATTATAATGACTCTGGACTCGTCTTTCTATCCAGAACCTTCACAGAGAACAGCACTGGTTTATGTGGATGCTTTTCTTCTGGGCAGCCCACTTATCCTGGACCAAGGAGGAGTGGAACTAAGACAGGGCTCTCACACCCAATTCGCAAAAACATCTATAATTTGAATGTCCATTGGGTTGCCATACAGTTGGGGAATTCTCAGACTGGATTGGTTGGACTGTCTACCACTCCAAAGCCCAGCAAGAAGGGACTGAAGCCATAAGAAGATCTGTGAGCATGTTGCGCTGTAACCACTGTTTCCTCCTGGTGTATTGTAATATCTACATCCTCAGGTGTACAAAAGGCACTATAAAGTTGTGGCCCAGAGTAGGCCCAATAAATAGAGAACATCTGCATTGATAACCATCCACTGCATCCTCACTGAAACGACCATAGTCATCTTCTCCTAGACTCTGTCTGACAAAGAAAAAGGTCCAGTTCTTCACCAACAAAAGCAGTGATCTGAGATAGGCTTAAGGAAGACTGCTCACAACTTATGGAGACCCCAGGATATGCAATCATGGGAGTGCCCAACATATGGAGACTAAGATGTAGCCCCTGAAATGGCACAGTGGGCATCAGAGATTCAGACTATAAAACCCTGCATGGACGCCCTTTTTGTACAGGGCATCCTACACCATGGCTAGCAGCTTGGTAAACACTCTTAGCGCAAAACAATGATCAAACAGTAATACTTCTGAATGGAAGTGCTGTACACCCACAGTAAACTGAATAAACCCATAGTGTAGGCTCTGTACACCTATGTGTAAGAGGCACACATTGTATCAGCTGACACCATCCTGGTACCCTACAGAAGCAGAGACTTGAGTACTTGGAGAATTACTGTCTAGAACCTATGTATTCTTGTGCCTAGAACCTATGCATTCTTGTGTCTAGAACCTATGCATTCTTGTGTCTAGAACCTATGCATTCTTGTGATCATTGAAGTTGCTGTGTTCCAGGACCAGAGAATTGTCTGCCATATATTACAGAATTAACAAGAGGGAAGAAAAAAAACGTGGGCTTTGTTCTGAAGCAAGAACAGTCTCTTTGAGGAGTGAAGTCAGAATCCATGCCATCAGCTTTATGTAGATGGCTTGATCACTGACTAAAATAAGTTTTAAGGGGGACCTAGTAGCTCTAAGTTGTGGTTGCCTATGACAAGGCTTAGAACCAACTCTTCCTTTGTGATAGTGCTACAGTATGTGGCAATCTCAGAGAACCATGACCCAGTAGACTGTTGTAAATAGCACACTGAACTGTGAAGGATTACCTTCTTGAGACACTTAGTTGGAATGACTAAGGTGGCAAAATAGCACAGTGCTTGTGTGCACCTTTCAATCTACCAGGTGATTTATTCATTTGTTGGTGCTTGCCTGGCCAGATAGAAAATTTAGGAGTTGAAGGAGGGTCTTAGAGGCCTTCTACAGTGGTATAACCCCCCCTCCAAATCAAGACACCATCTAAAATAGCTTGCCTAATCTCATCATTAATTGGGGGACCCTGATCCTTGTCATCCTATGCTAGCATGTGTTTAAGCATATTCACCTAACCACATTATAAGCACAGTCATATTTACACCAGGCTACATGGATGGCAGCTGTAGAATCCATAGTAAGGGTCTTGACTAGTTCTTAATGTTTTTGTGTTATTTTATCCTCCATGTCTGTCCACCATCAAATCAATTCAATGGCTGTGTTCACCTATAATCCCACCCTTGTAGGCCAGGAATATGGCTGTAGCATGACCATTATCCAGGCAGCCATCAGAGTTTTTTTTCTGCAAAGCCCTAGCTGTCCTCTGTACATGCTTGCAAGGTCTCAAGGGTTGAACATATAATGGTGTGCAAAGACTTGTTACCCACGTCTGTGAGTCATGTTGCCTATATAGCCCTACATTCCTTAAAGCTAGACACCTCAATTAGTCTTCGTCCTCCATCTAAAATTGTAGGTCAAGAATGTGTTTTGGGAAACACAGTTCCAACCATTTGCCAGAAGTGGTAACCAAGTTTTATCTCCTCTCTTCCTACTCAGACAACTCTTTCAGTGTCTAGGTCACTAGCTAAGACCAGGTTGCCTGACTCATAGTTAAGGATATATCTCTCTGCAGCAAGATGTGGTTTGAAATTAGAATAAAGAAGGTGAAAAGCATTTTCCAATCTAGCTGTATAAGTAGGGCACAACTGAAATCTCTGCAATAGTGAGACAGATATCAGTGAAACTCACCTTAAGACTGAAGCCAGAAGCATTGTCTAAGGTTAATCTACTGAAACTGACTGATGACCTGGTTAAACTCAACATCCCCTTCCAACTAGATGACCTCACTGCTTATGTGTGCGGAATCCTTTGCATTCAAATTCTATACACATGTGAATAGCTGCATAGATGCGTCTCTTCCCCTCTGAAGTAAACACAGTGCCAAATTCAGAAATAGAACCATGTGGTTGGACCCAAATATAAACAGGCTCAATAATAAAATAAAAAAATAATTGCATGTGAAAATAAATGTGATCTCTGAAGATGCAAAAAAAAGCTTTTGCTAAACTTAACAGTGAAGTCTGGACCCTGATTAAATCAACCAAACCTAGATATGAGCTAAAAATTCCAACCCAGGCAAAGAACAACCACAAAGCCTTCTTTAACTGTTTTAGAAACCTTAGGAACAATGCTCAACACTGTGCTGAGCTAGTAGTAAATATCACATCCTTGAACTCACAGGACATAGTCAATCTACTAGCAAGTAAATTTAGATCTAACTTCACCCCTCCCCTCACATTCACAGATCTCGTATTTGTATCTGCACACAACCAAAATCTCCCCTGAACAACTCAAGACACTATCCAAGGCTAAAAACACTGCATATCTGGGGCCAGACAGCATACTATGCTGCTTACTGGTTAGCCTGAAATAGGACCTGTCAGACTCCCTACAAAAGCTATTCTATGTCAGCCTCTAAATAAGCTTTGCCGCGGATGAATGGAGGACAGAACCTGTCATCCCTTGCACAAAGGGCGAGCATCAATGGACTTGGGAAATTGTAGACCCATAAATCTGACCAGCCTCATCTGAAAGACTATGAAAATAATCATTATGGAATTAATAAATAAGGACATAAGGTAACCTACAAACTCTCAACCTCAAGCCAGTTCAGATTTTTTTAACGGCAAATCTTGTCTACCTAACCTTGTTGACTTTAGTGAGAAGGTTACTAAACAAGAGGATGAGGGCAAATCAGTACACACTGCATATCTAGACCTCTCAAAGGCATTTGACAACATAACATGCTCAAGTATCATAGACAAACTCCCCCAGCTAAATATTAATCCCTGTGTAACTTATAGATCAAATTGTCTCACTAATAGAACCCAGGAAATTAAGGTGGACTGTTGTACCTCCTCCAAAAGACTTGTCAGTAGCAGTGTAGCCAAGGGCTGATTCCTTGAGCCACTCCTGTTTGGCATTTACTTCTCAGAGGTCAAGACTAGTGTAAGGGGTTTATGACTGACAAAAGTTTGTAGATGACATCCCCCTAAAGGGCACCAAGATCTTCCAAGAGGGCCTTTGCCAAACCAATATCTAGTGTCAAAACCATGGACTGAAATTGATTACCAAGAAATGTGTAATACTACCTTTTGGTAAGCAGGACTTTCCTTATAGCAATCATATTGACAACACATCCCTAAAAGTTAATCTAGTTGTTAGGGACCTGGAACTTATTTAGACAATGAACTGTCCTTTTGATCACCATGTATCCGCTATTGTAAGAAAGTGATTTCTTTGCATAACTTGTTACTAAGAGTATGTCATCCAGGTTCAGGGATGTGATCATTCCACTGTATTTCACACATCACATTTGCCTCCTTCAGTATGTACCTGTCCAAACATTTGACATAACTCAAATGTCCACAATGCTTTCTTACTAAGAAAATTAAGGGTCTAAGTCGTAAAATCTTTGCAAACCATCCCAATGCCTTTTTCATCTCCTTTGTGTCATACAGGTGACTAAAGGGCGATCTTTGCCTCATGTACAGAGCCTCAACAGACCCTATCCTTGCTGACCTATTGCATATTTGTAAGTCCATTGGAGGCATAAACACCTACTCAAGAGATCAAAATGGTAACCATTTTAAATGTTGAGACCCACTACATCAAGTCCAGAAATATGGAGACTGAATGGAGAAAAGATAGGACTAAAATACACTGAGTCTGTGATGCCATTTCTCAGAATATTCCCTTTTCTCAGGGGTATGGTGATCACAGAGTTGGTATGGGCTTGCCCCTCCTGCAAATAGAAGCTTAAAGGAGAAGAGCAACTTTCAAGATTCAGTCTTTACTGTGTTTTCTGTCTTTTTTTTCAGCTTGTCGGCACTTGGCATTTTGAATGCAGACATTTCATAGGGAGCTGATCTGAATCTCATTTGCAACATAAATAAGACATGTTAGAGGGATAGATATGTATCATAGAGAATACCACTTCTTTGCAATCATCTTTCTCTCCACCTAAAACAAAGTACTTTTCTTACATTTTTCTCTCCACCTAAAACAAAGCACTTTTCTTACATTTAAATATTTAGCACCCTTGGTCATCATGGATAGGGGTAACATGTAAATGTTCCTCATCTCTGGATTATTCATACTTAAAATGTAAGGGCTAACAACTTAAAGGGAGTGTATGGCTAGGCTTCTAAAAATCCTTACATATCAACAGTAAGTATATATGAACCTATGAAAGAGGAATACACTAACCTGCATACCCTGTTCAAGACTGTTAGACTCCTTAATAAGAAGTAAAATTAAGAGGTGTTGTGGTTTGCGATACACATGAAGACATTTCTGGGTTAATTTAAGGATGGAGGTGGGGAGGTAGACACACAAACCATTCCACTGATGATGTCATGAACTTGAGGGCTCCTCTGAAGAAGTAGACACCTGGGTTACTGCTGAGTAGAGGAGACATTGTCTTAGCCTGGCTCAGACATAAGTGTCTTTGGATTCTTTATTATTCACAGTCAGAATTTGGTCTAGTTCAGAAAACACAAAAAACAGGTAGCTTTAATATTTTAATTGATTCTTTTTTCTAAGATTCTGTGAACAGAAAATCAAAATTAAATAGCAGAATTTGAGGCTACATAGATTCCCACAACATATAGTGAGCAAAGATAATAGGAAATAAAATACAGAGCAACCATGCTATAGCATGCAAGAAACTAGCATTTAAGAGGTGTGTGTGTGTGTGTGTGTGTGTGTGTGTGTGTGTGTGTGTGTGTGTGTGTGTGTGTGTCTGTTCATGTCCATGATTGCTTTTCATTTCCCCATGGGTTTGTTTCCATCATCTCTGATCCTCACCTGACAGTAAAAGACACCAAATTTTGCTATTAATACATCAAATGCCTCCATTCCGCACATTTATGCTGTATCTTCATACAAACACACATGCATAGTATATATATTTCACAAAGGGATGGCCATGCTCTTAACTCTGCTGCTCTAGAGCAGACAATATACATCTAAGTAAGTACTTTGTGTACTTTTGAAATACATGGTGTACTGAGCATGCTCATTACACAGTACAGAACCACGAGCTGCTGAGCACTGCATGCACAAGTTTCTGCTTATGAATCACCCTCATGAGAAGGTCAGCATCAGACAGGATCTATTTTCAATACTGCATGCATGATGGATCATGTCTATGAATCCTAGTCCCCATTTCTGTCCTCTACCACCAATGATTTTCATCTTAAACTATTATGTTGTGATAAAATAAGAACAGGGCTAAAATTCTAATGACAATTTGAGCTGTTTACTCCAGCAGCTGAGTGCCATGTTTAAACTTTGTCAAGTAATAAAAATAAACCCTCTATTAAGCATTGTAGTTATGGGGTGTACTGCTCACTTCATTCCAGCAATCCTAAGAAGCAACAAAGGCAGCAATACAAAAAAAATAATAGAACCTTCTTTTTCAAATGGATCAGAATCAGTTTGCAGTTTTCATTCATTCATTCATTCATTCATTCCATTCATTCATTCATTCTCAGTGAATGCATTTTGTACATGTTTGGATATCCACTTAATCTGTTGAGGGTATGGGGGGCAGGAGTATGTCCTGGCAAGCAGGGGGTGTAAGGTATGGAGCCAGTCCTGGATGGGCAATATGCAAGTGTGACAAGTGGTATCAGAAGGAAAGCACAGAAGAGCCATTGACCCCATGTGTCTGAGAAGGCATTTGTTCTCAGGGAAGCATTATAAACTATTTTGGAGCACAAACTGGGGATACAGTGATGCATTCTTTGTAACAATACTTCTCAACCTCTTAGCTCAACAAATCTGGGCAAAGCCTAATCCAATGGGGGTACAAAGGCCAAAAACTAGAGACTGATTTTAAATATTGCTCTTGTAAACTTAGAAAGTTGCTAGAATAACATTGTATCTATCAAAATACATTTTCTAAAGGATATGAAGTCTGAAACTCAAATGTTTGATACTATTTACTGATTTCTTTCCTCAGATCATCCCAGTGATTTGCTAGAAAAATCAGAAATTTTTATGAGGAACAGACCAAAATTCTGAGAAACAAATCTGGACATTTTGTGAAAATCTTGACAGTTGAGAGGTATGCTTGTAACTTTATTAAAGTTCAGCATTTCCATACAAATGTTGCTATTTACAGGAATCTCACTGTCCAAGTGCTCTTTCCCACATCCCTAATTCATATTTAACCATTGCTGTCCAGGGTCATCATACTCCCACCTACCAACTTCATTTTCAGAGCTTGGTGTCCACCTTCTATATTAATACTCAGACATTGCAGTCCAGAGCCGCTTTCCTCACCTGTGGAATTCATACATAGTGCAAGGTGTGGCCGTAGTTAGTAACGGTGTCATGCATCTCCAGAGTTAACAATTTACTCCTCATCTTCATTTACTCGCTTTGCATTTGTTTATGTGATTTTTTTAAGAGTTCCCTAGTTTCCTACCACTTTCCAAAGACTTTGCATTTGATATGCTGCTCTAAATATTGTCATTGTGTTTTGCCTTTGCTGCCTGGGTCATGGCCGAGGAGGCTCAACAAACTCATTCAGTTACCAAATAATTAGCTTTATTAATCTGTTTGCAAATGTGAGCAAGATTACATCTGTGGTGCATAATTATTTCTCATTATTCTGGTACACATTTTAGTGGTAAAGCACAAATGGACTGCAAGAGAAAAGTAACTTGCATGCAGTTTTAGGAAATATTTGTTAATTGGTTGATCTCCAGCAATTTTATTACTGATGCATACAGTGCTACATTTTATAGGGGGAATGAAGGAATGTGCAGCTAAACACAAGAACAAGTAATTTAAAACTTCTGCAAAATCAAGCACAAAGTCACAATATTCTGCTGCAATGGGCTGCAAACAAATCTAGTTATTTTAATTCAGTACATACATTTATAAGTGGTGGTGTTACAGTGAGCTGTCTGGATGCCAGTTTGGCTCATCCTAGCATCATTTATCTTAGATTTTAATCACTGGAATTTGAGCTAGGAAGTTAAACTTGCATGAGTCTCACAGGATGCCTTGATATTTATTTGCATTTCTTTGAGACTCGTAGAAGTACTAAACTTCAGCCAGTTATTAATTTGTTTCTCTGAACGTTGTTTTGTTTACACATTTATATGATTTATATTAATCATATGTTACTCATCTGATTTAAGCATTAAACATCATTTTTTGATTTTCTTTTCATTTCTTTTCTTTTTTCTATTTGGGATAGATTTATACTTCAATGACATTTCTTACACGAAGCAAGACAACAATGTAACTTCAGTACTGGTTTGATCTCTCATCAGTGAAAGTTGTACAGTCAATGTTCACAATTGTTTAATATCATTCAATTAATCATTTAATGTCTTACCTGTTCTATACCTTAAACTTTCGGCTTTTCCCGGTTAGGGGTCGTCACAGCGGAACTCTGGTCTGCTCATGATTGGCAGTGGATTTTTACGGTACCGAGTTGCCAGCCTGACGCCCAACCTTCAATGAAGGCACGCCCATTCACGCTCGCACCTGCCTGCATCACTTGACCATGGGGAGGACATGCAGACTCCACACAAAAGGTGCTCCAGCTGCGAATCGAACAAGAGAACCTCTTGCTGTGTGGTGACAACACTAACCGCTGCACCACCGTGGCTCTCTTGCCTGTTCTATACCACTAATAATTTATTCTGTCTTTTTCCCCTCTTCTTTCTGTCATATTGTTGAAGGTGGCTACTGGAGCAAGTTAATATTTGTCGTGGACACATCCTTCTTGCTTTTGCCTTGTCCACCTTGATGAGGTGTATGTCTTTTTCCTATTTATTACTTATCCCCTTGCTTTCTACTGAACAGCAACATTTGGATCACCAAAAAATTTACATGAGAATGGCAGGATTTTCCTGCTGTGTTTCATTGCCTCCTGCTTTTGCCAATTTCAATGACAGCTATTGAAACCCTTAAACCTCGCACTAGGGTTTCTGGCTTCCCTTCAGAAACAGATTAAAGCTATTATGCATTGTACGCTTATAACCCTGGAAGTGATCCCCTTTTCTCACTAAGGCAAAAAAAACAAGCATCTCTGCAGTTGTTCAGCCTAATGTTGAAACACTCGGTGTAGTACAGTCTCAAATTACCCCTCATATGAACAGGTAACCGTGCCTTGGAGAATGCTGCTGTATGTGTTTTTAGCCTTACCCTTCCCCCAAATTCCTCTTGTGCCACTCTTTTCTCTTTCTCAGTATGGTCATTTGTCCATACATAAACAATAACTTGCATCTGCCCTCCACATGCAGATGATCCTCCTGATGTTAAGGATATACTCCCTATCCCTCTTGGCCATGGAATTGGCTAAGCAGTCACTTCCCTGCCTCCTTCTTCCTGTAGCTGTAGTCCCCTACAAATGGAAACCACTGAAGCATTACTTTCTTGTCCTTTGGGATCTCATTCCTCCCATCCTAATTGCCTTGTCTGTTGAGGTTGCCAGCATTCTCCTTAATGTATTTCTATTCTACTTGTACACTCAGGGGGATTAGCCTCTAATAATTCTGGAACAGTACAGATGTAGGAATGTGCTTATCTTCAGCAAACTTTACCTTCCTCTATTCCACTGTGGTTGAGTTTCTTCTCATTTTTGGCAACTTCTGAGGAAGGACTGGAAGGAAGGATAACACTAAATCTTTATCATCAGGGTTCCTTTTTAGAAGATGAAGCATACAAAGTCAGTGTCAGCAGGAATCTCGTATCCTTTTGTGAACATTTGTCCTATTGTGCCTGGTGACCATATACTAAGTTAAACACCTAGGGATGCATGCTTTACATTCCTGAAATTCACATCAGACACAGATGCTGTATATGACCTGGGTTGCTTTTAGATCTATAAACAGATTACTTATCTTTGAATGATGTTTATGATGTAAAACATAACCATCTACAGACATTGCTCTTATCACAAAAACCTGGCTAAAGTCTGAAATTAACAATAATGAAGTCCTACCTCCAGGCTACAGTATACATATGGTTGACAGAAAGGACAAAAGAGGAGGTTACACCCATCCTTTTTAAAAAACACCTTATTCTTGAACTATTACAACAAAACACTCCTAATTTTGGTAATGCAGAAGTGATTTTTACAAAACTAAAGATCAACTCAAAAAATATTTAAACATAGTGGGCATCTACATGCCTCTAGTAAGCAACATCTTCACTCTAGATCTCATACTCATCTGGTTCTCAAAATCTCTACCCTAGGAAACTATTATCATGGGGAATTTCAATATAGACTGGTTTACCTGTAACTCACAAAACCCCACAAACCATATTAATCTCCATGGTTTCACACAGATAATCCAAACTCCCACAAGAATAGACAAATCAACTAATAGGGAATCTATCCTAGAGTGGATAGTAACAAACATGCCTTCCCTCTTATTACATACCAGCTGTCTCCCAGACAGCCTTAGCAACCATCTCCTGACCTTTGTACTAAGGCAAAGAGTAAATCCAGCAAAACACACTATCATGAATAAAAGGAACATTAACCACTAAAATGTCTTATCCATCCTTAAGCAATGCAACTAGGCTCCACTTCAACATTTCCCTCTAGATGAAGCCATAGAAGATTTCAACTCTACTTTCCTGGATGTTCTAAACAGACTAGATCCCCAAAGAATAATCAGAATAAAAGCTAACCATACTCCATGATTAACCAAGATAACCAGGTCATTATTAAAAAAGAGCGATAAACTTGGGATCTATGGCAAAAAAAAAAAATCAGAAGTAACTCAACAGGCTTATCAAGAATAAAGCTAAAAACTAATCAAACATGACAAAATGAATCCCTACCAAGATATCTAAGTAAAACATCGGAAAAATCCACACATGTTTTGGTCAGCCATTAATAAATTTCTTCAACCTGGAAACTCTTGCACTCCTACCATAAAACTACTAACACAGACTCTATAGCTATGCAATTTAATAAATATTTTATTGAGTCAATACTGGCCCTCACAAATAACAGGTCCTCTCCTCCTTCAGGGATCCCCAGAACAAGTACAGATAGCAATACATTCTCCCTCCAGTCAGTTCCAACAGATACTATAAAAAGAACTCCTGAAAAAGCTAAAGCTAACAACCCTAGCAGCTGACAACCTACCAGGTGAATGTCTTAAAATGATAGCTGATGCTATCTCCTACCGAGTATCCATTTTGATAAACATATCCATCTCCGAACAACAAGTTCCAGCAATATGAAAAATATCTCATATTATACCACTATATAAGGGGGGAACTCAATAGAAATATCCAATTACAGGCCAATAGCTATCTTGTCAACACTATCCAAAATACCTGAAAGATGCATCCACCCCCAAATAATGGAATACCTATTTACTAACACCCTTCTCTCCAAAACCCAGCATGGATTCTGGCCCACTACAGTACTACTTCTGCCTTAATGAGTTTTATCATACCATTAATAAACACAAAAACAATGGCAAAATAGTATCCTCTATCTTTCTGGATCTACCCAAAGCATTTGATACCATCTCCCATAACAAATAATACAGGTACTCTCTGAACTAAACCTTGGTCATTCTGTATTTGCTTGGTTCAAAGACTATTTAACAGGCTGTCAGCAGGTGGTAAAATAGCAACAAAGCATATCTCCCTACTACCCGTTAATCTTGGTGCCCCACAGGGTTCCATTCTAGGTCCCCTCCTATTTACACTTTTCACAAACAACTTACATACTGCTACCCTGCATGCCTAGACTCCATATTAATATGTGCTGCATCATCACTGCAACAGTTACAACAACTAACACAACAGTCCTTTTCTTCAGTAGAAAGTTGGTTAGTGGAAGCCCAGCTTCTTCTAAACCCTAACAAGACAAAATTAATGCTTTTCCAACCAGCTAGAGCTATGGATCCCACCACACCATTTAAAACCATATCTACAAACAATGCAACCATTTCTCCTGTATCCCAAACCAATGTTCTGGGTGTCATTATTGACAGCCCCATGAAGTGTGTCCTTCACATAGCTCAGACAGTAAAGAAAGTCCATACAAACTTGGTACTTTCATAGAAATAAGCAGCATTTAACAAGTAGCACAAAAGCTACCGTTGCTAGAACTCATCTGGTCTCAACACTTCTTTATACCGTACCTATACTAACAAATCTAAAAAAAATCAGACCTAGCAAAGTTAGAAACTGCTACGATAAGATTGCTATGTTTACAACAGACTCCAACTATAAATCTCATCACTGTCTAGCACTCAAACAACTTAACTGGCTCGAACTACCAAATCCCTTAACCTACAACCAACTCACCACAGCTCATACCCTATTAAATAAACTAGAGAAAACCCCTGCCCTGCAAAACCTTCTACTTCCTTATACTGGTAATTGGACTTTATGCTCAAATAATAAAGCTTTATTAAATATTACAAAAGCCAACAACTCTGCTGGAGATTTTCTTTATTCAACATGCATAGCCAAAATCTAGAACTTTCTACCATCCGATATGAGGTCAACAACAAACTCCTTGCAGTTTAAAAAATACTCAGATCTCACTTATTGAATACAAAATATCAGTAGAAATATGAAACCACTTCAAAAAAAAAATAAAATAAAACCACTGGCAGTGTTAAGTTCCACAAAAGGGATTTAGTAACCCAAAAAAGACAAATGAAGTAAGTCTTGCTTCAGTGAACAAAACTTCCTCAGACAAAAAACACATCAAAACCACATCCATTTGAATCAACTGAGGAAATCGCATGATCATGTTAATTAAGGCTTAAAAGGTATACTTCCAAAAGTACACTTATAAATAACTTTCTATGTCCTTTAAAAACATAAAGTAATGTAAAATAATGTAAAATAATAACCATGTAAAATTAACACAGTATTAGAAAAAAGTGTACAATTAACACAGTATAAGAAAGTGATTGACCTAACTTGAACAAAAACTTCTATAATTAACAACATGAACTGATGATGGTACAGAAAAAATGTACAAGTATGTGTCAAAATAAATCATACATATGTTTACCTTCCTTATTGCGGAAGAATAAACAAAAACCAGATTACCTTTGTAGACTCCTTAATTTTAAAACACAGGCTAAGGAGCATGCATCATTCAAACCTGGTTGGCTATAAGCATTTAGTTTTAATTGCCACAATAATTCACATATTTCTAATTTTAAAGTAAATGGGCCTCCTCTAGGATCCTGCTCTACCTGGTCAATGACCCTAAAGCTAAAACTATGTTCAGGATACTCCTAGACATGTTTGGCCAACGCATTCTCTAACTTTAGTTTCTTGATACTATGCATGTGTTCATAAACTCTGTCCTTCAACTTACGGTCAGTTTTACCGACGTAAAATCAAGGACAAAATTTACAGGTAGCAAGATAGACTACAATTTTAGACCCACATCTGAACCTTTTATTACTAGAATATCTTCTTCCTTTAACAGTGAAAGTATTTCCAACCTCCATGAATCTACAGTAAGGACAGCTCTCACATTTGTACATATCGGGGGCTCTCACTGTTGTAATCTTTCCCCTCTCCAACAGACGTTTCAAGTTGGGGCCCCTTCTATATACAATCCTAGATCCTGACTCTGCAATATACCCTAAGTCTTCATCTGAAGTTAATAGGTTCCAATTCTTATACAAAATTTATTGGATGATGGAAGCATCCAGACTAAATGGTGCAATGAATGTGACATTAAATAAACTAGACCTACCAGGTTGAATGTACTCACTACCATGCGGTGTTATTCCATTAAAATCTCATTTTAATGTTAGGATGGGGCTAAAAACACCATTAACTCTCTTATGTTTCACTTCAATCACCAATTCAGCCAATAATTGTAGGGGGTACCCTCGTTTCAAAAACATGTCACACAACGTTTGACACTCAGCCAGGAACTCGTTATCGTCAGACACCATGCGGGCTGCCCTCACCAATTGACCCTTCAAAACAGATATCTTCTGCTGCTGTGGATGACTGCTGGTGTAGTGAAGGAATGAATTAGGTAGATTTCCTATGGATCTTAGCCTTGAACTTTTACAGTCCCTATCCCTATACAGTTCCACATTCAAGTACACAATACTCTCCAAACCTAGGTTCTGAGAAAAAAAACAGAAAATGCATGGAATCATTTAGATATTTTATGAACTTTGGAATGTCTTCAATGTCACCATCAAACATAATAAAGACATATCCAAATATCTGGTATAATAATAAATATTTCCCTTAAACATGTTATTATTAAAAACAAAGTTTTGTTCCCAGTGGGCCATCATGAGGTTGGCAAAACTTGCCCCACAGGGAGAGCCCATTGCGACACCTGTTATTTGCAAATAGTACCATCCTTCAAACATGAAATAGTTGTTAGTACCAGATCCAATAATTCCTGCATAAGTTCAATTTCCCTTGCCATACAACCCTTTTCCTTCATAATACTAATTACCCATTCAATGCCAATTACTGGGGGTATAACAGTGTAAAGGTCTTTTATGTCGATGGTCAAAAATATAATACTGTCCTTATATTCAAGATTATTGATATTGTTCAAAAAGGACCAAGAATCTTTACAAATATGGTCAGCCTGTTTGATGAACCTCTTCAACACTCCATCTACATATTTAGCTATAGGGTAGGTGATGGAATTTCTCCTATTCACAACTGATCGAAGGGGTGGGTCCTCCAGGTCTTTATGGACCTTGGGGATTCCAAAAATAACAGGTGTAAGGGTGTTAAACTGGACAAGTAATTATATAGATCTAAAGAAATTCTGGATTCTATAAACAAATCATTTAAAAATACCTTTATTTTCTGGTGTGCCAGGTTCACTTCATTCAGTGAGGCTAGAACATAATTATCAATGTTAAGTAATTTCAACATACGTTCCTTGTAATCATTCTCATCAAAGAATACAAGACCTCCCCCTTTATTGGGTTTTACAACCCTTACATTCTGGAATTTTAAATAGTTTAATTTATCCCAGTCTTGTTTGTTGAAATTCAGTGTTTTATTCATGAACCTACATTTACTGTTGTCTAAAGCATCACGTAAATCTAATTCACAAACACGCTCAAAAATTGACAAAATGGGGGGTAGAGGTGGGTTAAATGCACTTAATGCTCTACACTCTTTCTGTACAAAAGACTGGTTTTTAAACATACTCTCCAAGTTCAATTTACGAATACAGCGTCTTAAGTCAACAATTATTCTTGTCAGATTCACTCTTTGGTCAGGGACAAATGTTAAACCTTTAGCTAACAAGTCAGCTAAGGCAGTGTCCACATCAGCATTAGAATAATTGAAAATTTTAAAATCGCGTTCACTATTCAACACTATTTTGTATGTGCTGGTATAAGTATCACTGTTCATGCTGACCAAACCAGCTAGGTTATCACTAGCTGGATCAACAATTACCTTTGTGCTCTCAAGTTTCTTCTCGAGTCCTTCGCATTGGCAAGCCTTGGATTGTTCATTGAATTTGTTTGATAATGCCCACCCTTGTGAAAATTTTGAGAATTCGTATCGGAATTCAAATCCCGGTTAGTAGAGATGCTGTCCTGGTTAGTAGGGCCATTATAACCCTGATTAACATTAGCATTAGTGTTCTTATTTTTGTTTCTGTTTTTGTTATTATTCCTTAATCGTCCATTCCAGTTATGGCCTTCTGTGTGCTGCCCTCTTGGATGCACAACTGCTTCAGCATAACTATGTCCTGGGGAGTCAGTATGTGGCCTATCAGAAGGCTGGTTATGCTAATTGCTATAGGAACGGCCTGAAGGGTTGAACCACTCTTGTGTAAGTGGGGGTTTTGAATAGGCAGTTCCTTTACTGTAATCAGAGCTGTCCTGTTCAAGTTTTTTATTCTTAGTAATCTTTAACTTATTGATGTGGTCATTAATACTCGTAAAAATATGATCATATTCATACTTGTATCTGTTGAAGTCAATGTCATTCTTAACACATTCATCTAAGTAATCAATTTCATCATTTAACTTTTCAATGATGAAAAAATAATGCTTAATAAACAATTCAATGAGTCCCTTATTTGTCAAACAGATGAGTTCATGATGGAATGAAGAGTCACTAACTAAACCTGTTGGAAAATGTCAGGATCTCAAACCCTTCAGTACCTGGCGCCGTTGCAAACATTCTTTAAAGTAAGCTATTTCCAGTTGTAATTTTTTTACTTTAAAAGATTTAATGTCCAACATTTTTAAATTCTCCACTATGCTGCAGCTGTTGTCACCAATCGGGTTATTAGTCTTGCTAATGCTGCCTTTAGACAAGACAACAGGTTGTTCTAACCAGTGTTTCAAAACCGGAAGAACAGTATTTGATTGAACAGCATTTGGCTGAATAACCCAAGTTTCACTCTGGGTTCTCATCCGAGTTGATATTGAGTATATATGCAACACATTACTGTTGTTGGCATCTCATCTTGCCACAGAGCTCCTGCCACAGAGCTCCCATTCGGGTCAGGCTCGCCATCCATGATTGAAATATTTTCACTACCTCGGACTGCATCATATTCTTCCATATCATATTCTTCCACAATAAGGAAGGTGAACATATGTATGATTTATTTTGACACATATTTGTTTGTACATTTTTTCTGTGCCATTGTCAGTTCATGCTGTTAATTATAGAAGTTTTTAGTCTAGTTAGGTCAAACGCATTCTTATACTGTGTTAATTTTACACTTTTTTCTAATACTGTGTTAATTTTACATGGTTATTATTTTACATTATTTTAAATTACTTTATGTTTTTAAAGGACATAGAAAGTTATTTATGTGTACTTTTGGGAGTATACCTTTTAAGCCTTAATTAACATGGTTATATGATGTTCTCAATTGATTCAAATGGATGTGGTTTTGATGAGTTTTTTGTCTGAGGAAGTTTTGTTCATTGAAGCATGACAAAAGCGCTTACTTCATTTGTCTTTTTGGGTTAATAAATCTCTTTTGTGGAACCTAACACTGCCAGTGGTTTTTATTTTATTTTATTGAAGTGAATACAAAGATATGCTCATACACCAGCCCTGGTTAGTTTTTACCAATTTTTTCCACTCAGTTCCTCTCACTCCTCTACTTTCCCTAACCTAATGTTCTAACTATAAGATTATCTGCACAGTACCTACATACTCATCACCTATTATTCTCTTACCATAGTTGGACTAAAATTCTCCATTTTCACAAGAAAACATACACTCAGTGGGATCTCCTGAAATGAAATGTGTACAATTGAAGTATCCAATGTATGAATGTTAATCACAAGATACATCAATCCTTATTTTGCTAATGAATTGTATATAATCTTAGTGTTAATATATGTAATAACCTAACTATGTAAAACTTTGTATGAACTATAGTGTTTGTTACGAATGACTGTCTGTTAATCTCTAGTTTGTAATGTGGAGCTTTTCTCCCCAGGCCTCCATTAAAAATAGACCTGTGTCCAGTTGGACTTTCCCAGAAAACAAATGTAAAATAAAAATAAAATAAATAAGTAATAAATAAAACCATGTCTGCTCCATTATTCTGCTTTCAGAATTAATCCATTTTCTTCTAAGAAGTACTGTAAAGTGGAATTTCTGCTTATTTTGGGTTTCCCTTACTTGACTTGGATTTAGAGAATACCTTCTGAATGAATGTAGTCATATAGACTCATAGATTTGGCTCCAGGCTACAAAGATGGCAGTGACACAGAATTTTTATTTGCTTTCTTAAATGACCTACAGCAAATCCCAACAGTTTCCACCTGATCTTTGTGTTGTATTCTTCCACTTTTATTCTGCATCAACTGAACTATGTTTCATCTGCTGAGCTGGAATGTATTGATTCAATTCAAAATAAATTTTACAGAACTTGTATATTACTATTTACCCAACTTTCACCTCTGTCCTAACTTCACTCAGTTCCTGTTCTTTAAGGGAGAGAATCAGGAATAGAAGCCATTGAGTAATCACAATGGAGTGCAAAAGCTTTGTTGTGCTCATTAACAGAGTATCATATACCTGTTTCCATGGCCTAAACTGTTATCTCATCTACTCAATCATTTTGTGTAAGTCTAATACATTATAGACCGCTGTCTTCCACAGGATTGAAATTTTGTGAGGGTTTTGAGATACTTTGCAGATTATGGAACACTGTTAAGCGATGTGAGGATAAGCCATCTCCTAGGAACTTCATTTAGGACCTTGTCATTCTGCCACAGACTTAGGCATAAATTGACATTTTCTAGTTCAGTGCTCCATTCTGACATCAGGTATTCTGTACACAAGCACCTAGTCATGTTCGCATTGCTTCACATAGACATCTACAGCAACTATTGTTTTGCTGATATGAGCTGTCCTATGCTGCTGTGATAGAATTGCATTTTGCACACCACACATTGAAGGGGTGATAAAGCATGCAAGGCATACTAGATAATGTGCAAATAAATTCATAAGTTGCATTCATCATATTAAGTCATATCACTCATATGTATTGTTTGTTATAAACTGATCATGAATATTGTTTTCAGACTTATGAGTGATAATTTATTTTGTACACAGAAATAGCTATGTAAATGTTTTATTTTTGGTTTGTTTTAGATATTAGTATGCTAAGGTATTTTACATGGTATCAAAACAAAAAAGCAGAAAGGGCCTACAGCAAATATGTATAGGATCAACCAGAAAGACCCTGCCAAAACAGGGCACAATCTGTGAAACAATAATTTCAAATATCTCCTGCAGAAGGCATCAAGTGAGATATACAAATTACCCCCTATGGACATGCAAATGTTCCAGCACACTACCTTCTGAATGCACAATGACCTAAAAGTCATTATTAATGCATTCAAGCCAATAAGCCAGACTCTACTAGTCGTAGAAATGGCATCATGCCTTTGTGGGTGCATCCATATAGCAAAAGTTCAGAGTCTATTTTAATTTGCATGATGAGTATTTTAAAAATGTAATACAACATTGTTTCTTAAACACATTTATATTGCTTACAAGATGTCAGTAGCCAATGTCTAAAGCAGTAATTATGCGCTGCTGGTAATGTATTACATATATAATTGGATTCTGAATGTAGGGCACATGGAGATTTGGAAATATATTCATTGCAACCAAGCTATTCCGGATAAAGAACACAAGAAGGAATTGAAGTACTGCATGTTTTGGTATTATGCATATGAATGTATTTCCTAAAGTTATAAATTAAGGATTTCTTTGTGGCCCATCACATGCCATACATTGGACAGCTGTTAGATAAAACGTGCAAATGTGAAGTAAGTGGGATGAGTGCTAGAGCATTCAAAATGAGCACAGCACAAGTGCAAATCATTTGACATGCACTACTAATAAAGCAGCTTAAATGTATCCACATATGGTAGCCCTATTATTTGCCAGTGGCCACTTAATCAATGTTCAAAATGCCCCTGAAATGTGTATTATCTCAGAGTTGATATAGAGGGTATTTGTGTATATCAATCTATCTGTTTATAAATATATAAATAATCTATCTATATTTCTCCCTCTCTCCCTCTGTGTGTGTGTAGATATATATATATATATATATATATATATATATATATATATATATATATATATGGCAAATAATAGGGCTACCATATGTGGATACATTTAAGCTGCTTTATTAGGTACCAAGCTGTGAAATGGGAAAATTCTTTCTCTCCTCAGCTGCCCATAACTATAGGAGTCCCACATGGTTCTATCTTAGGACCACTACTATTCACAGTCTTCACAAATGACCTCCATACTTCCACACAGCATGCATCTATAATTCAGTATGCAGATGACACTACCTTAATCTGTGCTGCACAAAACATTCCCACCCTCCTGCAAACAACTCAACTAGCATTTTCTGACATTGAAAACTTCCTTATCAAAGCCCAACTTATCCTCAATCCAAAGAAAGCTCAGCTTATGATTATAACCAGTTCTAACAAAAACACTAACAGTCAATTCACTATCTACTCTACAAATGCTACTCCAGTGGCACAGGCTAAGCTGTTGGGAATAACCATAGACTCCCACCTAAAATTTTGATAGTCATCTCAACTTAACTATTAAAAAAGTACATGCCAAACTGGGGTCACTCTACCGTATCAAACCATTTCTTACCAACAACACAAAATCAGCCATTTCTCACTCCCAACTTCTATCCACCCTACTCTATGCATCTCCCATTCTGACTAATCTCAACAAAACTGAACTAAGCAAAATGGAAGCCTGCTATAACAGAATTGCTCGCTTTGCTGCAAATTGCTCATTAGAACTCATCACTGTACTGCTTTGAGACAGCTCCACTGGCTTGAACTGCCCAACCTCCTAACCTACAATCAGCTCTGCCTCTGTTATTCTATCTATTACCTCCCCAATAAGTGTCCTGCCCTCAAAAACCTAGTACAACATCACTCAGCCAAACGGCCTCTTAGATCATCAAGCAAACTACTACAAGAAGTCACCAACAGCTACAATAGCTTGGGAGATGCACTATATAGTAGTTCAGTGGCTAAAAAATGGAACTCTGTCCCTACTAGCATTGAAAACACATCATTGAAAGCCTCCTTTAAAGACCTCATCAGGCAACATCTCAAGCAAAGTTGGCAGTGACATGATTGCTCCCCAGGCTAGTGAAAACGGATAACATATACATACTAAATCTAGAGCACTTGATAATCGTTTTCAGTCTTACTCACAAACACTGGCTAATCTACAATGTATGTACTGTACCTGTGTACTATGTATGTATTCTACCTATGTTCCAAATTTCAGCTGTACACCACAAATCTATTAATTACCTTTATTTTTAAAATTAATATTTTTTTGTTTCTCTCCACTGTAACTGTTTATGTGCCGCATACCACTGCAAAAACATGTCTCTTGTAATTTGTGTGTATACTGATCATGTCTAAATAACTAAATGTGTCTGTAATTTTTCTTTGTGGAGCTTTTCTCCCTGGGCCTCTGCTGAAAAAGGGCCTTTTCGGCTCAGTCAGACACCCCCGGTTAACAAATGTAAAATAATAATAATAATAAAATAAATAATAAATTATTTATATATATATATATATATATATATATATATATATATATGCATAACCTGCCATTGCAAAAGCAAATTGAAATTGTCAAACCACCAATGACTGACACCTAAATACTGAAACACTAAACACTGGTCCACAAACGGCTGAAAAAAGAAAACCACACAATGTTTTTTGCAGGCAGACAAGCCAACCCGCCCCCCATACCCTGCTAATTATATATACCAAATCCATGATCACACTACTCTGGGCAAATTCCTTGATTCCCACAGTACCACAGTCTAGTATTAACAAAGCCATGTGTGGCTTTCAGGACTGCCACTTTGGCAGTATTTGATGTACTAAGAATGAATACATCTTTGGTTCAAACATTTTCCATCTACAAAACTTGAACTCTCTCAGTAGCCTACCTTGCTTTGGAGAAGATCTGAAGTCTTCATGATTCACTTCATCAGCACTGTCTTTGTTCTGTCGCTATCTATCTAGAGACTGGGTGTTTAATTTAATAACTCTTGCAGACAAAGGAAAAATTCTAGTGTTACTGCATCAAATCACTATCAGGCAGTTAAGAAGGGAAAGTAAAAGTTTACATCAATCATAAATAAAAAAAAAATAAATGCATATATGCATTAATGCATGTATACAATCATTAAGGACCAATCGAGTTATGCAAGTGTTAACATCACAATTACAATGTAGAATTATATTGGTTTGCCCTTACCTGTATGTCTCCACAGGCGCATCATGAAATTACCGTGGAAGTATACATTTTAATTTAAGTGCACAAGATTACAGAGTACACAGCTTTTCTGTATTACATAACCAGCAAGTACTGCTGGGAACCATAGGTGCTTATTTTGTATATAATGGCATGGATTACTTGTCACAACATGTTTGAAAACAGGTACAAATACATATAACCAGTTACTTGTGCATGCATTTGTATTTGTGGTTTGTAGTGTATACCTCTCAACCTCTTACATAGGTTCATAGGTTCATAGGTTCATACTAGGCTATCTGCCCAAGGGCATTTATAAGCCTAGCCCATAGTTATGTGGCTTTCGCCACCCCTTTAGTTTGAATAAAAACTATGCCTTACAGCAAGAAATCTGGACAAAGCCATAAACAATGGGGAGAAAGGACAAAAAAATAGGGACACTTTTTAAATATTGCTCTTACAAACTTAGAAAGCTGATAGAATAACAGGTTTTGCATTAGCATGCATTTTTTCCGAAGGGTATGAAGTCTGAAACTCAACTGTCTATTCTTTTCTGACTTTAACCCTCAATGATTTACCAATGATTTGCCAGAAAACCACAATTTTATGAGAAACAGATGAAAAATATGAGGCAAAAATCTGTACAGTCTGTGAAAATCTGTATAGCTGAGAGGTATGAGTGCATGAAAGCAATCCTAACTAGTACCTCAGCCTTCCTTTATGCAAAAAAAGATTCTAAGTTACACATTCCTGTTTTACTAACAGGATGCACAGTGGCAGAATTCCAGAGAAAAATTGTAGATTTCTTATGTAGATTTCCATGTAATCTTTCATTTCTGCCAAGTCAAACTCCAGGGTGTTTGCCACAAACTTCCTTTTTCATTTTTCTTCTGAATGAATAATGGCTTCTCATCCAAGATTTGTTCAGACACAGCTACATTGCACTGTCAGAGTAAGTATTCACTCATTTTGTATAAAGTACTAGAATCTGTGACCTTTCAATTATTCTTGCATAGACTACATCAAGTAGCTTAGTAAACCTCTAACACTAATATAATATTTCTTTTTTTGCTACTACTAATATAATATTTCTTGGCCTTATAAACACAGCAGTGACTTTTTTGAACCGCTAAGTCAACTTGTGAGCCAGTGTATTTCTCATTTTGTTAGCACTATAGCAGCAAATGAGCATTAAGTCTTCTGATAACATTAAAATACTGTCAGACCATGTGTTGTTACTGACTTCTTTCTGGTGAATGATATATATTTCACTTTATTTCTGCTGATATACATAACACAAAGTACAAAAGTGCCTAAACAAACAATAAACATTTTAACATCGGCAGTGCAACTCTTCCTAGTACAAAAATACACTTCATTTAATATAACAGTATACTATATAATAGCACACTTTACTAGCACATTTATACATATCAATAAAGCACGTGAACTTTAGCATTTTGTTAGACTTTTTTAAATAAAAATATATTACAAAGTGTTTTAAAATGTAATTCTCATAAAATTATGTATGTGTTTTGGCTGAAGAAATGTGCATTACTATTTACAATAAACAAGCAGAAAAAGATCATAATTTACATTTTAAGTAAACAATCAAGTTGTACAAATGTTGAAGTGATGTAGGACTTTTGATTCAGAAGTCACTACATCTAACATTTACTGGTCTTATGTTAAAGTGAAACAGCAGCATGTGTGGGGAAGCCAGGAAGCTGGCGCTATTGAGCCCAGTGCCATTAGAACAGTACTGGTATCGGCACATTGGCACTGACTGCAACATGTTCATTTTCATGTCCTAATGCGAGAACTCCTCTGTTGTTGCCATCACAGAAGGTGTATCACACATTCTGTATACCAACAAAAACAACTGCAACAACCTTTTCACCTCAATACATTCTCCCATGGTCCAACAAACTATGGGAATTTTTTTCTTTGCAGCAGGAGTATCCATTTGGTGTTTTTGGCATGGACAGCACTACAGTACTGCAATGGAAACATTCCTAGAATTCCCACAGTAAAAAAGACTCAAACCTACTACTGTCATGTAATTTAACTGCCTTAAACATAAGATTCTTCTGCAAAAAGTATTTGATCCAACTCTTCGAATTTTGACTCATTACACTGTCTTTGCTGCCGTTCCTTTTTGCTCTGAAGCATTGCATTAGTCACTTCTTCAGTTTTTTCTAAGCTGTTAGTTGCATTAGTCTCTGTGAAATAGTCTTTAACTGCTTTTTTCACTTTAGGAGACAATGAAAATATAGTTTTAGAATGCCGAGCTATGGCTTTTGGACAAGCATTACTGCTAGCTATGTTTACAGACTGACATCCCTTTTTTTCACCACTCCTGCCTTCTTTATCACGTGTTTCCTTAGTAGACTGGACTTTAAGGATATTTCCATCAGTGGAATGTGGAACTCCCTTACATGTACCATGAGTTGGTACTGGACAGTTCTGAACCACAGAATGTTCAGAGTTATCCTCTGTTAATATCACTGAGTGAGATGGTTGCATTTTAGATACTGACGAACAAAGAGAAATATGTTGCCCAAAGAAAAGAGTTTGTGGTACCCCTAAGTCAGTATTTTGCCCAGTTAACTCACTCGTTGTAACCTCTGCTTCATTTTTGTAATCTGATAATTGGCTTTCCTCAGTAAGAAAGGTAGATGTGCAAGGTATGGAACTCTCTACACACTGTTCTCCATTTTTATTGCAGATATCCTGGTGAACTGCTGTCCTTGAGGACTTTCTGCTTATTACTTCTTCTTTAGGAATAGTCTGATTAAGTGGAGTTTTTTCTTGATGGAAAGCTACTTGGTGAGGACTCTGATGCTTCTTGCCATTCTTAATGCTGTGTGTATTTTCTGAAGCTCCTGGAGCATTTGTCATTTGCCCTTGTTCATTAGAGGGCATATCACTTCCCTGTGGACTACAGGATTTCAGTTTTGAGTCAGAAACTGATGTCTTTGATGACATTCTCCTTTTTTCTTCATGTTTCATTTCTTTGTCTTTTGTCTTAAGTGCCCAGTTTTTCATTGTAGTAGCTCCATTTTTTAACCATGTATTTGGATGGAGAGTGACTGGGGTTTTATGAAAAGGCCAGTCATTATTGTCCTTGCCAAATGAAAAGGATCTCCTTTTTAGTTCCTTAGGAGATGAGCAGGTCCTTGGAGCAGAAGGTTGGCTAGGTGAAAGCTGGTCAAAAAAGTGCACTGTAGTGCTCTCACCAGAAGATTGTTCATGTTTTTCTGGGATGCATGCTGAATTAGGGGAAGGAGACATTTCAGGTGGCGTGAATACTGAATAGTCAGAGTACTGAGAGAATGCACTGTCTAATGAGCTCACAGATGAACCTGATGGAGATGTGCCAGGTGAGGACAAACTGGAACAACTATTAGTTGCAGCAATGTTTAAACTTAGATGGGGAGGGGGCTGTAGTCTACTGCTGACTGACTGGTCATTTTTGCTATCTGCAGGCTTTGCATCATTTGTCTTGCTTAAATCAATACCCATAGTTATAGCACGGTTAATAAGTTTCTGACCCTCAATCTGTAATGTACGAAGCTGCTTCAGACAGTTCACATCGGTATGGCTTATTGCCGCGTCACAACTGGTCTTACGGCTTATAGGATCATGAAGTTCACATAAGTGACTAAATTGTGAAGCTAAGAGACTTATGGTAGGCTCAGAACAGCGCCTGCGACGTCTAGACCTTCGGAGAACATCTGAGAATCGTAATGAACAGTTTGAGGTGACACCTTCTTTCTTAGGATGCTCTTTCAGTGACGTTTTGTGATGCCAGCCACTAAAAATCTTGGCTGCTTTTGATTTAGATGTTTTAATTTCAGCCTCTTCAACTTCATTCTGATCCAAATCACAGTCACTCAGGGTCAGGACAGAATCCCTGCTTCTGTTTTCTTCCTGATGTTTCTGAACCAGATTAGCGCAAAGGGAATCGACTTCATCATTCAATTCATTTTCAAGGCTATCATATGAGGAGTCATTCAGTGGAAATGAAGAAGGGTCTGCAAAACAAAGCAGACAAGTTATATCATTACTTTGACATGACTTAGTTATCACATGAGTAGCAAAGACATTATACTTAAATAGCATGTAATATCTGCACTCCATTCCACAGTGAATTTTAACAATGTGTAGCAGGCTCAAATCACCACCTAACTACTTCCATTACTGCATTCTATTTCACCCATCTTCATTATCATTTAGTAACATTTGTTGACCCTTTCACAAATTGAAAAGCTTTTCAAGACAAATAAATATGGCAATATTTGTAGTTCAGCAAATGGCTGCTTATCCTCCAGGAGCAAAGGTCAGGTAACAAATATAGCAAGGTTATTGCTGTAATGTGCAAATTCTTATACACATCTTAAAATAAAGGTTGTCTATATGCATACTAAAGGTGATAGATCACTAGAATATGAGCAAGCTTTTCCACTATTTTTCTAAAAAATGTTACTGTCTGAACCACTGGAAGGTAAGAATTACTGCAATGCATTTATAGAACAGATGGGCAGCTCTATTTTAATAACTCAGGAAGAAGACAAGGAAGTGGGGCTCTGCTGAAAAAAGTCATTAGTGCTCAGCTGGACTTCCACAGTCAACAAATGTAAAATAGATAAACCCTACCAGGATTTTAAAGCAAGATATTCAGTGCTGAAAAAATGAAATGTGTATGTGTATGCAGCTTGTGTTTCTCATCCTTACTCTAGGCTATAATTATCACCATGACTGCAGTATCAGACAACCCACAATGAGTAGCAATACAAACTACAAGATAGTCCATGTTTAAGGGATAAAAGTGAAAACAAGAAACCATTACAATACTACAAGTCATTTGAGAATATATTTAAACTAATTAGAAAGTTAAGAAAATGACTGTACCATGTCTTTTCTAAAAGGCATTTAACAATGTGTGAAATAAAAGAAAATGAGACACAATTGGCACAATATCTGAAAAATTTGTGAGGTAAACTAAAAAAATTATTACAGTGAATGAACTGCATCAAAATCTCGAAAATCCAGAAAGTATCAGTCTTTATTTAGATATAGAAAAGGTAATCCATGAAGGCATTGTGAAATGCTCAGCACATCATTTCTCTTTTGGGCTACATGCAAAAATAATAAAATGTCAATCTAAGTCTTAAACTTGACAGCTGCCACATTTATGACATGTTCTGAAGATCAACATCATAGCAATGCATTTGTAAACTGCTATGAATGCTGACAGGTTTATTATTTTACATTTTGACCTTGTTTGGTGAAAAATATTATGGGAGGTTTCAGCTGCTCCCATTGAGATTTGAATTTTATTTTATTTATTTTATTTTACATTGGTTTACCGGGGAGGTCCGACTGGACAGAGCTGTCCGTTTTCAGTGGAGACCCGAGGAGAAAAGCTCCAGAACAATTGCTAACATACTATACATAAGATATTTACACATTCAGTTATAAAAATAAAGCATAGTGGTTTAGACATACAATTAAAACTATATCAGGTAGTGACATATGATTGTTGTTCATACAGTATGTTTAGTAGAGATAATCTTGATGATGTAGTCAAGATAAGACAAGGATAAACTAAAAAAATACTAGCCAGATAATCTTGAAGATGTAATAAAGATAAGAGAAGAAAGGAAAAACTAAAAGTACAAACCAGTTTGTCAAAGGAGGAGAATATAGACAAGTTCATATGCGGTTTATTGGTATTTTAAGGGAAAGATTTTCAGCTTAGTCTATGGGAGAGTTAGTGGGTAAAGATGGGACAGTGGGGAGTAGGCGGTGATGAGTTGGTAAGTAACGTGTGATAATGTATAGTGCATGTATAGAAGTTTTAAAGAAGAGTTTGGATAGTGGGTAGGGAAAAGGTGTTAGAATATGTCAGTCAGGTGCTAGGCAGTTGCATGTTCAGGAATTGTTTAGGTGGGAAATAAGCTGTTTTTTGAAGATGGTTTTATTAGGTTGCACCCTGATTTGTAGTGGTAGGGAGTTCCAAGTCTTGGCAATGTTGCTAGAATACAGGGAGTCACCAGAGATATAATGTCTTTTGGAGACTGTGATTAGTGCCTTGTTAGTGGATCTAAGTTCTCTGTTATTGGAGTAGAGGATTATCAGATCTTGTAAGGCTGGAGTTTTGTCAGGTTGGTACAGTATTTGGTGAGCTAGAAGAAGTTGATTTAGAGCTAAGGTGTTAGGGAGTTCAAGCCAGGAAAGCTGTTTAAGGGCTTGACAGTGGTGTGTGCGGTAGGAGGAGTTTGTGACAAATTTTGTTATTCCGTTGTAGCATACTGATAGCTTGTTTAAATTGCTCTTGTTTAGCTTAATTAGGACAAGAAAAGCATACAGTAAGGTAGAGAAAAGATGAGTATGAGCCAGGGAAATTTTACTGCTGCTGGTTAGGAAGTTTTTACATGTGTAAAGAGTACCTAGTTTTTTGTTGACTTTGATTATTGTATGAGCTATGTGTTTGTCAAATTTCATATTATTGTCAACAATGACCCCTAGTAATTTGGTTTGTGTGATGGGGAAGATAGGAGTATTATCTGATGCAGAAATAGAGAACAGGGAAGTGCTGCTACTTTGGAAGGATGGAAGAGCATAAGTTGGGTCTTTTTAGGATTTACTATTAGCTGGGAGTTTTTTTAGCCAGATTTTGATGGATGTAAAGGCTTCTTAGGTCTTGATGTAAAGTTGTTGGAGGGTGGGGGCAGAGCAGATTAAGGTGGAGTTGTCGCATATTGAACCACGTTTGCTAGAGGAGTGGCTTTGTGAAGATTATTTATAAATACAGTGAAAAGTATAGGGTCCTAGGATGATCCTTGGAGTACTCCTAGTTTTACAGGATGTAGGGGGGAAAGGGAGTTTTTCCACTGAACAGCTTGTTGGCATTGGGAGAGAGAGTCTTGAAACTATAATAGAGTGGGGGTAGCTAGTTTTAATTCTGAGAGTGATGTTAGAAGTTTTCTATTGGAGACTGCATCAAACGCCTTTGGTAAACCAAGGAAAACTTCAGACACTAGTTGGCCATTGTTGCATTGCATATTTACTAGGTTACTTTAGGTTACTAAAATGGATGAGTGCAGTGGTCATGCTATGGTTGGGACAGAATCTGTGTTGAGTTTCAGCAAGAAGATTATTGGAGAGGATATGTGTTAAGATCTGGGGGTGGATACATTCTTCCAGTAATTTAGACATTGGGGAAAATATAGCTATAGGACGGTAGTTTGTTAGGTCAGTGGAGGTGCCCCCTTTGTGTATTGGTATAATGTAGGAGATTTTCCACAGAAGTGACACCTTTTGTTCTGAGATTGATCTGTTAATGATTATAGAGATTGGGTAGGTAATGGCTTTGGCGGCTATTTGTAAGAATTTGGCAGGTAGTTTGTCTTCTGCTAGGGTGGTGGGTTTAAGTTTGGCTAGGTGTCTATAGATGGTGTTAAGTTGATACAGGTTGAAGGGTGAAGGAGTTGGCATTATTTGATGGGTTATATAGTATAGTGGGGGTTGAGGAGGGTGGGTCAGTTGTCAGGTTTAGTATAGAGTTGGTAAAGAACTCATTGAATTGGGTGGCTATGTTTAAAGAGGTGGTGTCGACATTTGGATGAGGAGTTGATGATTTACCTGGTTGGAGGATACTGTTTATAGTGGCCCAGAACGTTTGCGGGTTGATATTGTAATTAGTTTACATTTACTATATTATTTTGTTTGTGTAGTCTGATTTGTTTTTTAACAGTGTTTCTCAGTTCTAAGAATGTTTGCCTGTTAGTAGTAGTTTTGTTTTTGTACCAGGAGATCCATGCTTTGTCCCTTTGTTTCATAAGTTGCCTAATGCTCTTGGTAAGCCATGGGGCATAGATCTGTCTTGGGGGGGGGGGCAAGGTGGTTGAGAATGAATAAGAAGATAGTATTGAAATACTCAACTGCTTTATCTAAAGGAAGTGTTAAAAGGGGGGGGGACCAGTTAGAGTATTAAAGGGCTGTATTAATGTCATCAGCCCTGAAATTTTTGAACTTTTTGAATGATTAGTGTGCAAAAATAATTTTGTGGTTCAATATTCACATTTGCGTTGTACAGTGAAATACACATGTGAAAATATAGGTGCCCATTACCCAAGTACTGTCAAATATATGAGAGTTCACCTGCATAAGCTGTTATACACAGTTATAACCTTTGTATTTACATGCACATTACGGCTTCTGTATAACATTCTTTTACAAAAGCAAATGTATCTTCATCTCTGAACTACTGGAATGATGAAGGACATTATACTTTTTAGTGGACTGTCAATTGTTTTGCATTATTGAGATGACAGGATTTCAAATTCTGCATGTGAACAAATATAAACGTTTACAATACATTCTGGAAAATTCGGTTGTTTAGTGGACAAAGCCACCTCCACCCCTCTGTGTAGGCAGCTTTTCCATATTAGCATTTTCCATTATATAAGACATTTTCATGGATGGATCTTTTCCATTGTCACAAAATCATACATGTTTATTCTACTTCATTTGGAGTGGGATACTGGCTTAGCTGAATAGGTGCTCAGAACATGGTGGACAAGGAACATCTGGTAGGGTTCATGTGTAGTATTCAGGGAAAATCAAATATATGACCTGTTGGTATCTGCATATTTTTGCCATATGAACCTTATGTAATGCTAATGATACTTAAATTCATACTTTTGTTCTAATTGTCAAGTCTTTGGTTTTAAAATGCTGGACCTGCATTGCTAATGCAGAGGAAGAAAACCCTGACTGCAGTCTAGAGAACTTGACACTGATAAGTGACCTTAGTACTACAGGATAAGTGGCCTTAGCACTAGAAGAGCTAGCAGGGGAAGGTGAGAATGACTGAACAGCAGCCACCATTGAAGGACAGATGATAATTGGGTACACTGCAAAAGTGACAGTCAGACAGGCCAGGAGCAATCTAGCAGATGCAGTAGAAGGATTAGAAATGAACACATTTCAAGTAGCTTGCACATGCTAGTGTAAGCAATGGACAGATGTGGAAGTAAGCATACCAAACAGATGTGGACTATGGAACTTCCACTTCCTCAGGCTACCACTTGAGAGGAGGTGTAAGGGATATAAAAACCCTTATAACTGATTGGATGGGGGCTTCCCATAATCAGGTCTCACCCACAGAAAATAAATGGTCTGATTCTGTTCATATGATTAGTTGTCAGGCAATCAGGCAACAGGATAGGAAAAAAAAAGAAAAAAAATGCTTTTCTGTTTCAGTATTGTCTTGCATAGTTTGTTGATTATATTTCAGTATGTCCTATACAAGTTTCAGAAGCCTTACTGTATACTTAGGAGAAGACGCAGTAACAGAAGCTGGTCTTGAGCTTGCTGTTCTGAATGATGCACTTGGACTTAGGTTAAAATGGCTTGGGGCACAGTCCTGAATATTTTTTGCTCACAGTCTAGAATTTGTACCTCTCAAACATATTGACATTTAGAAAGCAAACAGATGACTATAGGTATTTTAGTTATAAAATGGCATCTGATTAGAGCATTTGATTACATTTAAGTTTAACTCCATCATCTTTACATTTCAGTGACTTAGATGTTGATACTTTGGCTGTTAATATTAAAACTGACTATGATTTATTTCCATTAGATATCTTTTCCTGTAGCACAGGCGTTACATCTTCTGCTAACATTTGTTCAAGTTGAAAAACAGACTACTTTGAGGCACAATTATGTGTATCAATGGACAAGCTCAATTACCATAGTTTTTCATGGGACAATAAAGCATCCACATGGACATCTGAGGGTGAGTTGGTTGACATCATATAAAATGAGGGATATAGCTATTAGAGGATTTCTTCACCAGGAAACTAAATAAACTTGATGTTTTAGTACAGTCTTCTGTTTCCAGTACATTAACTAATCCATATCATACTTTTGGACTTTCAGATCGTTAGTGTATTGTCCTGTTTACAGTACAATATAAAAGAACACAGATTCATAAAATAAGAAAGAAATCTACAAAGGTAAGTTTTACCTTATTAGAGCTGTCCTCTGGGAATATCATTATCAACACAGTAGAAAGGAATGTCAAGAAATGTATAACAAACTCAACAGTCTAATGGAAAGACTCATGCTTGTGCAGTACAGCCATCCAGGCACAAGAACAGTATACCCTCTTGGATGATTAAGGAAAAACTTCACAAAAATTAAAAACATCATTTGAAAACTTATAAACATTACTAGATTGATCTGAACAAAGCTAGAGCTAATGGCAGCTCTAAAGTCCTCATGAGAGCAGTTAATAGAAGGAAAATACACCATGAAGTAACACTAGCAGAAACTATTCCTACCAAAGCCAGGTCTTTTTAATGATATAACTCTGGTACAAATAAGGTATACATCTGGATGGCCTACTGAAACAAACTAACAATTAAGTGATCATCTACAGTTTTACAACAGATTAAAGAGTTCAATGGAGCTTATTGTGCCTGTCTTTAAAGGAGGATGATATTAGGAAAGCCATAAACACCACAAAAGCTAACAGTCACTTTATTGCTGGAATTGTGATTAAAGATATATCAGTACCATTGTTACCAGTTTTATTATAGTTGCTCCAGAAATGTTTAGCTCATTTATTTCATCTCTCCGCAATGAAAGTAAGCAGGTGTAATGCCTACCCACAATGGCACTGATAAAACACAATACTCAGATTTGTCCTATTAGTCTTACAACTGTGTTCAGTGGCGGATCCAGGAATCTGCAAAAGGGGGGATGCAGTCTGATTAGTCAACTACCGGGATTGGAATGAGAAAGTGGAGCACTGATTTGCAGTTCAGTTGCCACCCATCCCGTTGATAGCGGGGCACTCACGAGTTAAGCCACCTTAGCCCGTTGCCCACTGTATCAAGTAGTGGGACCTGAAAAGTCCCACTTTTGCGATCGCACTGAATTGCCGTGGAAAAGTTGCAATTACTTCCGGCTTTTTCAAGGCAATTCAGTTATGTCACCAACCCGGACCTGCAGGCAAAGCTGCTGCCTGTTAGGTCCGGGTGCTTTAATTCGTGCAGCAATTGGCTGCAATTCACAAAAGGGGTGGGGATTGGGGCAGGAAGAGCCCTGCAAAGATTGCGGCTGTAGGAGCGCCTTGTTTGAAGCGCTTCTACAGCCACTAAAAAACAAGACCGAGATTTTTTTTTTTTTATAACAAGCAATCCAGCCAGCCAGCCAGCCATTCTCCAACCAGCCAGCCATCCTCCTCCTCCAGCCAGCCAGCCAGCCAGCCATCCATCCTCCATCCAGCCAGACAGCCATCCTCCTCCTCCATCCATCCATCCAGCCAGCCAGCTAGCCATCCTACTCCAGCTGGCCAGCCAGCCAGTCAGCCAGCCGTCCTCCTCCTCCATCCAGCCAGCTGGCTGAATAGGTGCCGAGAACATGGTGGACAAGGAAATCTGATAGGGTTCATGTGTAGTATTCAGGGAATATCAAATATATGACATGTTGGTATCTGCATATTCTTGCCATATGAACCTTATGTAACATTAAAGATACTTAAATATATACTTTTGTTCTAATTGTCAAGTCTTTGGTTTTAAAATGCTGGACCTGCATTGCTGATGCAGAGGGAGAAAACCCTGACTGCAGTCTAGAGAACTTGACACTGATAAGTGACTTTAGTGCTACAGGATAAGTGGCCTTAGCAGTAGAGGAGCTAGCAGGGGAAGGTGGGAATGACTGAACAGCAGCCACCATTGAAGGACAGGTGATAATTGGAGCCACTGCAAAAGTGACAGTCAGACAGGCCAGGAGTGATCTAGCAGATGCAGTAGAAGGATTAGAAATGAACACATTTCAAGTAGCTTGCACATGCTAGTATAAGCAATGGACAGATGTGGAAGTAAGCATACCAAACAGATGTGGACTATGGAACTTCCACTTCCTCAGGCTACCACTTGAGAGGAGGTGTAAGGGATATAAAAACCCTTATAACTGATTGGATGGGGGCTTCCCATAACCAGGTCTCACCCACAGAAAATAAATGGTCTGATTCTGTTCATATGATTAGTTGTCAGGCAACAGGATAGGAAAAAAAAAAGAAAAAAAAAATGCTTTTCTGTTTCAGTATTGTCTTGCATAGTTTGTTTATTATATTTCAGTATGTCCTATACAAGTTTCAGAAGCCTTACTGTATACTTAGGAGAAGAAGCAGTAACAGAAGCTGGTCTTGAGCTTGCTGTTCTGAATGATGCACTTGGACTTAGGTTAAATGGCTTTGGACACAGTCCTTGATATTTTTTTGTTCACAGTCTAGAATTTGTGTAACATATTGACATTTAGAAAGCAAACAAATGACTATAGGTATTTTAGTTATAAAATGGCATCTGATTAGAGCATTTGATTACATTTAAGTTTAACTCCATCATCTTTACATTTCAGTGACTTAGATGTTGATACTTTGGCTGTTAATATTAAAACTGACTATGATTTACTTACATTAGATATGTTTTCCTGTAGCACAGGCCTTAAATCTTCTGATAACATTTGTTCAAGTTGAAAAACAGACTGAGGCACAATTATCTGAAGAAGAACTGTAAATTTGAAAGCGCTTATTGTCTGTTTGCTGCAAATAAATAGTGGATTTTTAAGCCGTGGTTGCTGTGAACTTTTCATTTTGTTGCTGCTATTTTATTATTTTTGGAAGTTCCAGCTTTGTCTTATCAGGAGGCTATTTTTTACATTTACTTATGAACATAGTTGAAAAATAACCACTTCTACCACGCCTAACATTATTGTCTTATTTGCAGAACCAGAGTTCTACCTGAAAGACACCTATTGCACCTTTGAACAATACTTTTGTTGAGTGGAGCTTCCTCCATGTTTGATCACCTGGTACCTTGCTGGTGTTCTTCCATGTGAATGGAAACACCTGTCTTGTATATCACCTTCTGGAACATGCTAACATTACCTGCGATTTATTGTGGTACCAAATGCATAACATGTAAAATTTGTGTTAAAGCCCAAATTATGATATTTACACTGAGGCCACACAGTTTGCTAAACTGTACACTCTTCCATAATCCTTACTGTTGCCTACTATTCATGGTGATATTTATATCAAGGCTTTAAATGTTATTTTTGATATCTGCAGTTCTTGTTCTGTATGCCATTCTTCAGCAAGCAGAGTGCTGTCCATCAGTAGGGTCTATGGCCCATTCCACCCTGCTTGACCTCTTACAACCATACAAAACACACACCACCATGAACACCCACAACAAAGACTGTAATCTTTTATAGACACAAAAATAGAACATGGCTGGCACAACAGATTTCTATCCCAAGGAATCCTATACTTATTGAATAAACTACCTATGCATGTCAAGCAATACTGCACATGGTCTGTATTCAGTAATATTCTGAATGAAATGCCTCAAGTATACGGACAACCATCTACTACTACCACTTAGGAACACAATTTGTGAGAGATGCAATTACATTAGGCAAGTACAGTAAACAAAAGTAGCAGACAAGTGGGGTAGTTGTAGATAGGCTGTGTTTTAACACCTCTTATACTCAGTCAGAGGCAAACAGACACTCTGAAGTAAATGCAGGTGTTCACAGAGCTGAGGACTTTACTCATAAGTTAGCCACTATAGACAGGATCCCTACTGCAGATTAGGTGGTAACACATAATTTCATGCATTCACACAGGCATACACACTGCTTACATGCACAAACTGTACATTTTATCATGTATTGCTTGCTCTTGTTCAGGCACAAACACTTCTGCATTAAAAAACACAAACATACTTCTTTCATGGCCACATTCACACACACGCATGCAGACATATAACCAAACACACTCTACAACTATACCCATACAGACATGCACTCATTTCTTTTTTACGGTATGTCTGTGAGGATTCCACGACCATGTAAAGGTGGGCACCAGGTGAACAGAAGATGGGAAAGGCAATCTGACTTCTGAAAAAAAAAGTTATAAATGCTGAAATAGCTTCATTTTTTTACATTAAAATTACGTAAAATGCAGAGGAGTGAGGGCACTGATTAAGGACACATTACACTATGAGAATGCACAGTGGCTATGTGCAAGGCAATGGAAAAAACAATGTAGATGATTGAGGGCACTATTTTAAGGCATGTTACACTATGGGAATGCATACTGGCTATGTGTGAGGTGAGGGAAAGGAAGTAACGTAACAGTAGCATACAGATTTTAAACTGATGAGAGGCATTTTTAGGAGACCAGTATCGTACAGCATGGATTTCACAACGAAGGACTACAAATAGATTTGAAGGCCAATGTAAAGGAACATCAGCAGAAAAAGAACAGAAAAAATAAATGAATGCTTTTGCGACAGAAATTTATACGCATTATAAATAATTAAAGGAACTTACCTAAAAATCTTTAAGCAAAAGGAAAACATTTCCAAGGGACTTGGCTTGCAGTTTTGCTAGAGAAAAGACTTGATCCGATGCCGTTTTTACTCCGGACTGAAACAGCGGATGAATAGAGTTCCACAACAAGTTACACTGTAATTTATAATAACTGATAAGGGATGACTTAGATAATGGTGATGTCACAGTGTGGGAGGATCAGCTGAAGAAGGAACTACTGCTTTGACTGTGCCGAAGGTACGTCAGCAAGGTGGAGAGCAATTAGACCAGAAAGAATGCGATAGCAAAGAACGGGGGATGGGCTTTCCTGCCCTACACTAGGGAAAGGCAGAAATGTACAAGTGACAAACTTCTTTGTGCATTTTGGCAATTGCTGATGGCTGGGATCAGTTTATAGGGAAAGAGGAAGACTTGTGGTTGAGTAAAATTGTGACTGAGCCCGGAGTGTTCCTTTAATATAATTGTAGTACAGTAAACAAATGTAGCAGACAGGTGGGGTAGTTGTAGAGAGGCTGTGTTTTAACACCTCTTACACTCAGTCAGAGGCAAACAGACACTCTGAAGTAACTGCAGGTGTTCACAGAGTTGAGAACTTTACTCATAAGTTAGCCACTATAGACAGGATCTCTACTGCGGATTAGGTGGTACCAGCCTGTAGCTGAGATGTGTGCATATTGTGGATTATTCTTGCTTGCTTAGTGGCTATTAAAACATTGTGTGCCAATATCAATATCACTTTATTTACATTCAAGCTTTTCACCTCATTTGACAGGGGATAAAAGTGATTTAAAGTGACTGTGTCACATTTGCAGATTAGTTAGAAGTCATATGATGTTATCCTCTGTGCTGAGAACACACCCTTCCTGCCTAACTTCAATGCCTACTACTCATTCAGATCCTCTACTCTGGAAGTCCCCATGGTTGGTGGAGGGATATTTGCATTCCTCCAGAACTCCATCATAACTGGGTTTATACAGTGAAATAATGATCTAGAAATGCTCTGTGTATTGTTAATGTAAATAAGATAATTTACTACATACTAGCTTATTACCACCCTCCCTTCATGTCACCGGCAATGCATGAAACATACCTAAACAAACTGAGGTCACCATACCTCTCAACCTGCAGACATCAAAAATGTAGACAGAGGCTCTTGGAAAGCATATACATCAAACTGAAAATTGGGACACCAAAATTTGTATACCTAACATCATAACTCCTACTTCTCTATGACTATCCGAAACAAGGTGCAGAAAGGTATCAACAATGAATCTTACAGGCACAGTAATTCCAAGGAAGAGAACTTTCTCTTTTCATGAGGAAAGCTGGTGGTGGAATGCAGAAGTCCAGGAAGCTGTCAAAAGAAAGAAGCAGTTCAGGAAAAAGTAGATACTAGAAAAGATGGATCAGGCTAGGAAGGAATACTGGTTAGCTAGCAAAGAAGCTAAGAAAGGAGTTGCAACAGCAAAGAACAGGCCATTGGAAGCAGTCTACCAGCTTCTTGAAAGTGACTCAGTAGGTGGCAAAAGAAACTATCTCAGGTTGCAAGACAAAGACAGAAAGCTATAGAAGACAGTCAGACACCCTTCATAAGGGATGCCAGCAATAACCTGGTCACCATTCCATTGGACATCAATAGAAGAGAGAAGGAGTACTTTCAGCAACTTCTGAATGAAGAAAACCCCACAGAAGTTGTACTGCCCCAGACACAGCCTATGATGAGAGAAGAGGAGCCCACCCTAGAAGAGGTAAGAATAGCACTAAGGAAAATGAAGTCAGGGAAAGCAGCAGGCTCAGATGAGGTTACAGCAGATATGATGAAAATGAAGAAATGAGGACATAAGAGCAGAGTAGCTCCAACTGCAGAAAAGATCAAAGAGAACAGATTGCAGTGGTTCTGGCACGTGTGCAGAAAGCAGAAGACAATCTGGAGAAGACAATTTGGGACAGACAGAAAGAAGGTGAGAGGAAACGAGAATATCCAGAAAAGAGGTGGATGGACTGTGTGAGAGAACATCTGCAATAGTCAGGTATTAGTGTCGAAGATGGCTGGAGTGAGGCAATGAATCGAGAGAGATGGAGACATTTAACATGACACGCCGGCCCCATGTTAATGGATGATGATGACAGATAGATGATGATGATGGATGATGATGATAGCAAGAAGGATAGCAGACTGGTTAAGCACAGAATCCTCAAAGTTCTAGTGGTAATTGTCTTATTAGGAAGCATGAAGGCAACTAGTCCTGTCCCGAGGGTTCAGTATTTGAACACCTTCTTTTGGCATTACTGTTTTGATCTGCAAGCTGTAAACAGACTATGCTTATCTTCTTCAAGTACTTCACTGCACATCAGTTTACTCAAACCATGTCTGACACAATATTAGTTTAACTTTAAAATATGCTAATTTAGAAACCCCCAGCTGTGCCTCTGTGCTTGAGTAGTTGATTTCAGCTGATTTAAGTGATGCTGTAACAGTTTGTTTTGTACTTTATAGCAAACGAAGACTAATAAGCAACATTTTGAAATAATTTAATAAGACAACATTTGGCACTGCAATACTTTTCTACCTGTTGTGGAACTGTGGCTGTCTGAATTCCATTGAATTACACAGGTGGAGCATAGACATTGACTGTGACAGTTTAGTGCTGAGATCTTAGGTAAGCACTGTAACAAAAGTGTACTACTTTGACTGGAGCTGTGACACTCGGGGGGGCATACCTTTTAACTTCTTAGCTCAATCATGCTGAACAAAATCAAATATAATGGGGAAACAAAGGCCCAAAACTGGCGGCAGATTTTAAATATTGCTATTATAAACTTAAAAGTTGGGAGAATAAGTTTTGAATTTGTATACATTTTCTGAAAGATATGAAGTCTGAAATTCAAATGTCAGTCATTATTTACTGACTTCAGTCCTCAATTATTTGCCAGAAGGCCACACATGTTATGATGAAAAGACAAAAAATATGAAGCAAAAACTTAAAAGGCATTTTGTAAAATTCTAGACAGGTGGGAGGTATAGGTGGGAGTAGGGGAGCATTTTGCCTTTACCTTTACAATCTAAGATAAGAGGCATTATAACAGGAGAAAAGTTTTATTCCAGAATTGCTTAGAGAGGCTCATGTCTATCAATTTCTTTTCCCAACAATTCTGGACAAAGCCAAAATAACGAGGGACAAAGGGCCAAAAATCAAGGACAAATTTTAAGTATTGTTCTTATAAACTTAAGAAAGTTGCTACAATAAAAAATATATACACACACACACACACACACACACACACACACACACACACACACACACACACACACACACACACATTTTACATGGGACAGACCAAAACATGTGACAAAAATATGGACAACTGAGAAGTATAGACTAGATAAAAAGATGATGAAAAATAAAGAAAATGTATTTTAGATGAATATTCTTCAGAAAAATAGTACGCCGCGGTGGTACGGCAGTAGCGTTGTTACCTAACAGCAAGAGGTTCTCCCGTTCGATTCTTGGTTGGGCTTGGGAGTGCCTTCTGTGTGGAGTCTGCATGTCCTCCCTGCGGTTGGGTAGCATTCAAAAGACATGCTTGCGTAAATGTGTATGCCTTCGTTGAAGGTTAAGCATCGAGCTGGCACCTCAGCATTTCATAAAAATCTACTGCCAATCATTAGCTGACCGGAGTTCCGCTGTGGCAACCCCTTACCGGGAAAAGCCAAAAGATAAACAACAACAACATTCTTCAGAAAAATACATTTGCTAAACTTTAATGAAATGTACTGAACTACATTTCATTTTCAAACTGTTGCTACAACCAGTAATAAAACATGTTTTTTTTTTTTTTATAATTGCATTCTGTTAAAGCGAGTTAGGCATTTACATGTTTTGTCTGCAATGTACGTCAACAGAAAATATTGGTCACCGCCTCCGCAAAAAAATTTCTAATCAGACTACATGAGGCTTACTTCTGAACTTCTTAACTCAATCACTCTATATATGTCAGAGACTCTTTGCTCCCTAAAAGCGATAATGCTGTGCTTACTTAAGTTATTTATTTATTGTCATTTGATTATCTGAAAAGTTCAACTGGGTGGGTGCCTATTTTCAGCCAGGGGCCCAGGGAGAAAAGTCCCATAATGTTACAAAAACATTGCAAGACAACAATTTTGCAATATTCAAAAAAAAAAATACAAAAACATCTAAATTTTATTTAGAAGTCTATAAGAATATATGTTTAAATAATTATACCAAGTTAAATATAATATGAAAGCATTGATTAAGAATAGATGCAATTAATGAGACAACGATTTAATATTTAAGTGAAAGAGGGGAGAACAGTGGGTGCAAGTTATGAATATGTACTCATTCATATTTAGGAAAACAGTGTCCTTGTTAAGAAGCCAGTACAAAAAATAACTTTGAACTGAAATACTAACAAATGTCTGTAAGTCTTTCAGTAGAAGAACTCAAGGTAAAGACAGACAGACTTTTAAGGACCACTTTAAAAGTCCATGGAAACATTGCCTTGAAATGGAGGTAATCCAGAAGGTCAGTTTTTCTAAAAGTAGTCTTGTAGAGTTGTGTAAGATTATGTCTTAGTAGGCTAGAGCAAAAAAAAAAAAATACTTTTCATCTAAAATGGTTAGAAAAATCATCCCACAGAGGTACCAAGGGTGAAAACAGTTAGAATTTCAAGGTTGTACTAAAAAAGCAGAAATCAAGAAGGGATACTGTAGCCAAGTGCAAATAGTTATATAGTATAAAATAAATATTTCTAGCTTTCAGATTTGTGCAGTAAAAAATTACATCTGAGTCAATATCACATACATCAATGGAGTTAACACCATTAAAAACAATGGCAACTGAGCAAATAAGATGTGTGTCATCATTTATTTATTCGTTTGATAACTGGGCAGGAGGGCCGGTCCAAGGAAGAAGCTCATTTTAATGTGTATTTTATTTTTATTTAAGTTTAAATTGTTAAATGGGATCAAATGCTGATCGAAATGTACCATTTCCAGGTTTAGCCCAGAAGTGTACAATAAAATGAGACAGTGACAAGGTTTACATTGCTTAAAAAGTAGCATGCACAAAGTTTAGATACACAGAACATTTAACAGACTTGACTATAAAACAAAGTTTCCTAATATACCCATTTTACAATTTATGCGAATTACATGGAAGTAGGGCTGCCATATATTTTTTTACAGAAATATTAGATTTTGCAAGACAAATTATAGCAACAACCAGCATAAAGACCTGAAATTGACTTTTATGCCAAAATAAAAACTCACTCTTGTACAATATGAGTATTCTTCGATTGTTTCATAATAATAATATTAAGGTGTTTCAGGTAGAAAATAATTATTCATGCAACCTAATAAATTCTTCTCCTAAAATCTCAGGATATTTTACATTTTAAGCCCCACCCACAGGATGCAAGCACCCAAGCAGGGACTGTTCTGCAGAAAGTGCGGCATGACAGCACTGTAAAGCTAAACTCAGTACTGTACAAACTGATTCTTTATGAAGAGAGAAAAAATACATTGTTCATTGCTTCTCATAAAACTGATACAGGCATCACTACAAACAGGAAACAACCTGTTGAGACATCCACAGACTAACGATGTTCCTGCCCTTCGTCATATCTCATATTATCTGATCATACCACATCAATGCCGCACCAAAAAAATTAAGAGCTAAAGCTTTGAACATCTTTAGACTGAAGACAAATGTGCCTTCACTGTCAGTATTTCTGCCAAAGTCCAAAGGCAGTCTACTAAACTGCTGCTGGCTGCAGCCTTCCAGTACAAAATAACAATTCACCCACTTGGCTTGGCATGCAAGAATGTCAAATGCTTAGCTCTTGACCTCTTAGGACAAAAAATCCGGACAAAGTCAAAATCAATGGGAGGACAAAGCCCCAGAAATAGGGAAATTTTTAAATATTGGTCTTATAAACTTAGAAAGTTGCTAAAATAAAAGGTTTTTTGTTACCATGCAATTTCTGAAGGATATGAAGTCTGAAACTCAAATGCCTGTCATTATTTATTGAATTCAATACTCAGTGATTTGCCACAAAAATCTAGAGAATCACAAATCTTATGAGGAAAATAACAAAAATATGAGGGAAAAATTGGGACAGTCTGCAAAAATCTGGACAGTTGAAAGGTATCACACAGCATAATATCAGCAATCCCAACCAGAGCATAGACAAACTAGCAAGTAAGTAAAGTACACAGGACTTGAATTCATAGCGATACACAAACTGCAATTACACACAGTTAAACACAAGCACACTTATTTAGATGCCAATCCAAGGTAAAAATACACTTTTTCAAAAGCCGTAAAACAAATTCTAATAGCATTTAATTGCAATTCTTAATAAAAATTAGCAACTGCTTACATTTTGAAACTACAGTCCTAAAAATGCTCACTGCCACTGTATCTACTTGCCTGGGCAAAGATTTCTTATCTTCCGAATTGGTAAAGACCATAACTTGATTAACAAATCCACTTTTACATGCAACAATCCTGAGCCGTTACATATACATTAGTTGTATGCCTTAATGACCCTGCTTTGAGAATCTGTGCCATCAAGGAAACAGATTTATGGATTTAGTTAATAACAGCAATATGAAGCACTGTACTATACAGTAAAAAAATATTCCAAGCAAGATCTCTAGCTTAGGCGTTCTACCAGCATTGCGCAATTACATACCAGCATTTATTTGCAAATGTCGTTGTGTAATCAGATTCTACTATATTAAGTGAGAGTTGTACTGACAAAAAATTGTATAAATGAATATGACATAACAAAACACCTTAACAAATAATGCAATTACTACAAAAATGCCAGCTATTTTCAGGCCAGAATTAGTCAAAATATGTAATATTTAACTATAATGAAACTTGAACATCCAATGCTCTTTCCATCTACAGAAAGCAATGGAGATTTACAATACTGCCTGGAACACAAATGCAGAGTTTTTCATTCCATAGGGAATAAAAACCGTAAAGGGACAAATGATTATGCAATAACATGATTCTGTGCGTGGGACTGCTCATTACATCAATGGGATATCACAAAGGGGGGTGAGTGCCGATGTTTAGGTTTGGGTCGAGATTGGAAAAGGCATTTTCAGTTGGCACAGTGTCCCTTTAAGGAAAACAATGCCACAGTGTTGCTGAACAGTATTCTGTTCTCGCTGCAGCAGTTTTCTTTGAACACTTGAACAGGATGTCGACCAACTCTGCAGTTTGGATTTGTTTCACCATCTAAATCCTCACTGTGACCAAACTCACTTTCACTCAACTACAATGCAGATGCAGTTGGAGGAGAAATTAAGGATCATTTTATGGATCACCTCACAGCAACCTCCAATTGCAACTCCAATACATCTTTCATGTAAACAGAAATAAAAAGTTGTAAAGTTGAAACAGAAATGTACCATTTTCGTTGTACATTTCCTGATGTTAACAAAAGCACAGTATGGTGCATTTTTTTAACTCACAGAACAGCTTTAAAAGGGGGTGGCGCGCGTCCCTGCGTCCATGCCTAAATCCGCCAACTGTTGGCCCCCTCATTTGCAGATTTAGTTTTGGACAAATGGGAGGCTGATTTTTTGGGGGGTATCCATAAAGAATACCATTTTATACTTGATTTGTACAGCAATATTTTAAATTTGGTCCGGCATCACTTCATTTCTACATTTCAGAGAAGTTTATTGTTTCTACTTGATGGTACTTTTTAAAGCCAAAGACATGGCAATATGCAAATTGCCTCTTGAATATAAAGAGCTGCAGTGACAAAGAAACTTGAATTCCATGATGCAGTCATCATTAAAATATACTTGAAATTAAAGCTGCAGAGAAATAAATGGGTTGGACGAACGTTTCCTATTGTAATTTCATTGTGTACTACGTCCTGTGTTCTTTTTAATTCCAGATATTCTAAAGGCATTTCTTCTGTGTAACGGTTTTCTAATTTTCCTCAGTACAAAAGTGAGAGTGATACGACTCTGGTCAATTATATCCTTCCCCCTGCCTTTGCAAAGACAGTTTACCTGTTTAACTATGCTAATGTCAACTGGTCTGGTAAAGAAAGCAGCTAGTTCTGTTAGATGCACGAACCTTAAATGTCCTACTGTTTTAGGATGTACATACCCTTCAGAGTCCCATTATCTTGTCTTTTGTTAGTATGATCTCCTATAACTGTTTCTTTTATTAAATGGACTTGAAGCTACTATCTAAACATATTGATTAAGTGTATCCGCGGAGTTGCAGTGGTAGTGTTGTTGCCTCACAGCAAGAGGTTCTCCCGTTCAATTCTCGGCTGGAGTGCGGGGAGTGCCTTCTGTGTGGAGTCTGCATGTCCTCCCCGTGGTTGGATGGGCATTCGAAAGACATGCGTAAATGGGTGGGCCTTCGTTGAAGGTTGGACGTCGAGCTGGCACCTCGGTGTTCGTGAAAATCTACTGCCAATCATTAGCAGATCGGAGTTCCGCTGTGGCAACCCCTAACTGGGAAAAGCCGAAAAACAAACAACAACAATTCTGCACTCCATTACCTCTGCAATTCAGAACTAAAATGTTTCATGTTAGCCGTTGCTTTTTCAGGTACCACAGAACCAGTCATTTCCTTCACAGTTAAGCAGCATTCTCTTGTTTTTGTTTGCCTTCCTTTTATAAATTTATATGAACATATATTATCTTCTTATTTTTCATTTTTCTACTTGCTTAGTAAAATATCATTATGACTTCAAACTGTAACAAAGTGTGTCATTTATGATGTTAGAAGTGAAGTCAATAATGTGCTTCTTACAGTTTTATATATACAAATTAGTCTGATCACATGTCCCTTTACTCTTAGAATATTTTAATTATATTTTATTTTGGATTTATCAACAAAAGCTTATTGGTTGTTTTAATATTACTTAGTTTTACTCTGAAAGTTCTGCCATTAATATTACATGATTTATTCTTGCCTGCTGAAGAAACAGGAAGTAACAATTCATTTCTTGTATTTTTTTTAAATTAGGATTGTTACCATATTCAAATTTATTGGCATGTACAGTGCTCTTATAAGCCAACTATAACTGGATCATATATACTGCGGTGGTGGTGCTGCGGTAGCGTTGTCACCTCACAGTAAGACGTTGTCCTGTTCGATTCTCAGCTAAAGCGTCTTCTGTGTGGAGATATGCGTGAATGGGCATACCTTCATTGAAGGTTGTGCATCAGAGCTGGCAACTCGGCATGTAAAAATCTACTGCCAATCATTAACGGACCGGAGTTCCGCTGTGGCGACCCCTAACCGGGAAAAGCCGAAAGACACAACAACAACAACATTAGGTCTTCTGTACCTTTTATTTCTGCACAGATGTTAATTATTACACTGCAGATTTACTTCAGTATTTGTTTGCAAATAACTTTATAATTAAATTCTATCAGCTGAGTATTTCACTGATGTCAGTTCATTATATTGTGAGGATTTTAAACTGATAGAGGCTGTAGCATTTAATGTTGCTCAGTAATGATATATTTTATCAACAGCTGTAGTCAGCATATTAATTTGCCATATTTTAAAGACAATAGGAAAAAAATATTTCTTCCAGCCCTCCACATTCATGGGATAAATGCACATTCAATGGCTGGGATTCACAGACAAATACTGGACATGCAAAGGGTACAGGGATTCATAGACAATGCATAATGAATTATTTCTTTGCTAAGATGAACCTCATGTATCAAACTGTCAAATATTAGCACTGAGCCTTTGTGCGGTGCTTGTTTAGAAATTCAAGTGCATATCTCCAGCAACATTATAAAATACTATAATTAAAATTCAGAAGTTCATCTCTTTTAAAACATCAGTGTGCAGCCAACATAAGTATATAACTTCTTCCTCTGCAGTTATTCTAAAATACTTACTTATCCTCCTTTGTGACAAGCAATCACATTGTTTTCACTTGGTACCGCAACACATTAAATTGAGATGTAATTTCATTTTTTTTCTAGATATTTATGCCATGTTTCCTCAACAATACATTGTAATATTCCTCTTCTATTTTTTCACTGAACCTCGGTATTTTGTTATGTATTATATGTACATATTTTTTATGAGAACCAAATCATTGGTGTTTGTAAAGATTATAGCCCTTTCCACTGTTGAAATTTGTATCCCTCCCCTATCTAACAGGATTGCCTACCAGAATCTAAAGTGAAAACACCAAATAGGTCTCACCTTAAATACTCCTCTTTTTTAATGTAATTTTCACTTGTACAGTGTCTTGTTTGAATTAATTTCAATAGAAAATCCTAAAAATCAGCAACACAGTTTAACTTTATGTGCTGTGGGATGGTGCACTTCATATGTACACTAGCATAAACATTAAAACATACTCACTCACTATATAACACGTTTATTTTAAAACTGTTGGGCAGTAAAAGGCATGATGGAGTAATACAATGAAAGCAAACAGAAATAAAAGATGCAAATCGTGGAAACATATGCAGCCTGACGCAGAGATGTGGCACTAAAGCAATTATCATAAAGTAGGGCAAATAAAGTAAGCAATACTTGAGGAAATGCAAAACAGCAGACAATCCTTTTACTATTACAAGGCAGAAAGAATAAGATGGAAATGTGACCTGCACACAGGAAAATATGAATAAAGGTTGGGCCTTCAATGGTAGCTGAGGGAAATAACAGTGAAAGGAAACATTAATGAATGTTTGATTGCCTTACACTGTGATGGCAGTGAAGAATAAGCTCATTTTGAAGAGATCCTGGTAGTGTAAATAAAAAGGCACAGTAAACAGCAAGAAACAGAGTAAAAGGGAAGGGTGCCAGTCCATTTTCTGGATGTATGAACGAAATGTCTACTATAAGAATGCAGAGGTAAACTATGAGAATGACAGGAACTGGAAGGTGGTTGCAATGTGATGGAAAGCTGCAGTGGACATACAGTCTATCGGAATTAGGTTCAGACACTTGATGGTTGCTATGATATAGATACAAATCCACTGATTTCTAACAGACTGCTGATTTTAATAAGAATAAGCCAAAAAAAAAAAAAAATACTAGGAAAGCACGACAGCAGTCATGCAAAAAAATTGAAAAATATAAAGCTTCAAGAAGGAGAACAAAAAGTAGATGAGTGTGTACTTTCTAAACAAATAAAAGCAAATTGTATTTATTTATTTATTTATTTATTGATATTTGGTTACTGGGAAAGGCTGATTGGGTAGGAGCCCATATTCAGTGGAAGCCTGAGGAGAAAAGCTCCAAAATATTACAAAACATTTTAGAATAATAATTTTACAGTTATTAAAAATAATACAAAAAAATTAATACAGTTTAAGTAATTATACCAAATTATTCATTGTATGAAAACATTGGTTAAGAGCAGATACAAGTTATATGACAATGATTTAACAGTTAGAGAAATTATAGCCTATTATGGAGAAATTAAAGGTATGTTAGTATAATCCAAACAGGAAATGCAATACAAAGTGAGAGAAAAGCAGGCTTATGGTATATTTAGAGAGAAGCCACGATGGTACAGCGGTAGCATTATTGCCTCACAGCAAGAGGTTCTCCTGTTCGATTCTCAGCTGGAGTGCCTTCTGTGAGGAGTCTGCATGTCCTCCCCCTGGTCAAGTGGCCTCCGAAAGACATGCGTGAATGGGCATGTCTTCACTGAGGGTTGGGTGTCGGGCTGGCAACTTGGCACCATAAAAATATACTGCCAATCATTAGTGGACCAGAGTTTTGCTGTGGCAACCTCTAACCGGGAAAAGCCAAAAAGACAAACATGATATATTTAGAGAGAAAGCCATGGGGTGAGAAATTGATAAAAGTAAGGAAGTGAATAAAGAAGGGAGAGTAAGGAGATGTAAGATATGAATAGGCATTTGTCCATGTTTAGGGATACAGTTTATCCTGGTGTTGAGCAAGAAAAGAACCAACGATTGGCTAGAAAGTCTTTCAGAATGGTTTTGTTAGATACGAGGGTGGGAAGTTATTGACCTAATTGCTAGAGATAAGGTGTTCTAGGCCTTAGTTATATGGTAAGAATACAGACAATAAGCAGCAGATTTGATAGGCTTGTGGACAGACAGGAGTTTTTGGTTATTGGATCATAATGAGTGACTAGGATCACAGTTGTGTAGAATGTTATTTAGCGCAAGACAAGCAGATGGATTCTGGATAATTTTATAGGTGATAAGCTGTGTATATGTTAGTTGATGGGATAGTTATAACCAATTAAGGCATTTTAGTGCTATATAGTTTGGGTTCTGAAAGGGTATTTGCTTCAAATCTATCACTGGAGAGAAAGAATGAAGAGTGCATCTGTGTCTTTTTTGATGATTAATCAGTAGCTTGGCTCATTCTCTTCATAAATATATTGAACCATATTCCATATTCCATGAGGCCGATGTGGGTTATATGACATCCTTTGGTTTGATAAATGACAAAGCATCCATCTAACAGGGCAGCACCAGGGGTACTGATGGGTCAGTCAGAAAATAAATATCAAAAATGTAAATGCATTAAAATGTCAGAATTTGTCTTTGACAGACGATAAGCCAATTATCACTGTTATTTTGAGTGCCTCCTAAATCCAACAGAAGTACTTATGGACTCCACACTCCAGCAAAAAGTGGAGATTTTAGAAAACACAGTAAAGCTCACAATAATCTATTTGTCTGCATTCCAGGGCAGAAGAAGACAACAAGTTCCTTTGGATGGCTGACTGCTTATAGGAATCAGTTGCCACTTAATTTCCAGAATGAAGTCCTACTAGGCCTGCATGTTATCATGATGATTCAGGGGATAACACACATTATGTGTTATTTACTTGGCAGGAACAGAAGAAACATTCTATTTTCAATATAGCAGGGTGGAAAACAACTCTGTGTACAGGGTGAAAGAGTCTTAATTTATTCCTAAAGCTAGCTGCTATATATTATGCAACAGAAACATATAGATTTTTGGATTGTTGGGGCCTTATAAAAAAAACTTATCATATGTTTCTTTCAGTATGACTTACCAATCAAAATGATCATTAGATCTATTTTTCTTGAAACCAGAGGATGTTGTACCATGACTGCAGACCTATTAGGATGTTGCAACTGGAGAGACTGAGGAAACCAAGTAGCTCATAGTGTGTGGCAGTAAAACAGTGTCAAATGGATGGCTGCTTTATTTTATCCCTTTACTTTTGTTCCTAATTTCATACCCTGTGATAATTTTTCTTTTAAGAAAACTCTGCATGATGATGATGATATATTGAAGAGGAAGATTGCAGACATACTGCTAATTCGTTACGATGAAATACAGGGTTTAGAGGTAAAAGCTTTCTTTGTAAATGGTAACTATGACATATCATGATTCAATATAAAAGCTATGTCAGACATCAGTGGTATGGGATTATACAGAAGAAGATTAGGGGAAAGCAGAGCAGGGACATGATATCGCAGCAGAAAGTAGAGATAGTGAATCAACTGTGAAAAGCCATAAAGGCAGTAAAGTGGATGGAAATGTATGAGGGTACTGTTAGGAAGTCAAAACAATGAAAAAAAAAAACAGCTAACATGGCCTAAACACAGACTTACAAACAATATAAAGGTCAACGAAAAAATCTACAGTACATGGAAGAGGAAAGGGAACTTGGTCAGGCAAACATATATAAAGAGGAGATAGAGAAAATGAGCTGTGATGAATAGTCAAGGCAGGACTGCAAAACATCTGACCAGATAATCAGGGAAAATGGCATTGTTAGGTACTTAAGGAAAAGATAACGGCTGTGATGAATATAAACAAATCAGAGGTAAGGAAGCTAGGATCAAAGAAAGATGCTGATAAGATTCTGTCAGTTTGTCTATTTCACAAAGGAAAGGGAGGGAAAAGTTCTGATATGGGAAGAAAGACTGGGAACTGGAGTTTGAAGGATAATTATGTATAGATAAATTATATAAAATGCTATTGGCATTAAGGGAAGACACAGCACTGGGACTAGAGAGGCTACCATCTAAGGCAATGAAATATCTGGCTAAGGTGCTGATTCTTCCTCTCATGAAACCTGAAAGAGATGTTAGTATTTAAGATCTGGAACAGTATCATAGTGGTCTCCTGTGTGATTAAGGGGTCCTTAGTATCCCCATCTGACTACAGTTGTGAGGAAGATCATAGAAAACATCCTGAGAGAATTGCTGACCAACAGTTAGGAAGACAGCTATTTCAAAACCAGCATTGGCCAAGGATATTGTCAAATTCACCTGATCCCATTCTATGACTGGGTAAGACAGGTAATAGAAATCCACCAGATGTGGTACATGTGGATTTCAGTAAGATATTCAACTCAGTCCCAGATAAGTGATTACTACAGAAACTAAAGGCCTGGATGAAAAAAAGGGACAAAGTGCAGAGAAATGGATGGAAGACAGGGGGCAAAGTGATGCTGCAGAGGTTAACTATCCAAAATAAAAAGAAGACTTTAGTAGCGTACTTTAGATGTTAGTCCTGGAATATACTGTTTTCAATATATGTGTTAGGTATTACAGTGGGTGGTAGATAACATGATTAACCCTCTTGCAGATGATATTAAACTAGCTAGAGAAATAAAAAATACAGGAGAGAGACTGGGAAGGATTTAAGGAGGCTAGCAAACTGGGCTAGCCAATGGCAACTGAATATTAATGCCAACAAATGTAATATGTTTTAGTTGGCAAAAAATGACCCATAAATAATATATGAGCTGGGAGGGAGTAAGCATCAGTCAATTAGTCAGGCGAAAGACCCACGGATAGTAATTATGGCCGTGATGAGTCACCACAAATCAACCTTGAAAGCATATACTAGAGTAAGCAGAATGCTCATCTGTACTGAGGATGAATAGATTCCAGTGACCATGTGATGATTCTGCCTCCCTATAAAAGACTGGTTAAGCCACAGCCTAAGTACTGTGTCCACTTCTAAGAGGCTGACACTACCACTGTCCTGTTTCTGTGGCAATATATTTTTTTACTTCAGAGACCCATTATGAAAATTATCAAAAAGGGGGCATATGCACAACATTAGGCTGAAAGTATTTCATTTTCTAATACCCTTACAAAATGTCAATAGTTTTACAAGTCTACAAAAAATGAGATATCAGTAGGTGCGGTATAAAAGACATGAAACAGTGAAATGTATGTAATTATATCAGTCATTCCACAAGACAGTTCTGAGATGTTTTTTTTTTCAAACCAGGATCTTTGATGGCATGCCAAGAGCATATTTATGAACTTGTGTAACAGCTACATGAAGCACACACACACACACACACACACACACACACACACACACACACACACACACACACACACACACACACACAGACATGCACACACACACACACACACACACACACACACACACACACACACACACACACACACAGACATGCACACACACACACACACACACACACACACACACACACACACACACACACACACACTTGTACACAGACAACAGTATTTGTTAGGCACTCTGCAATGCATTGTATATACTGCAGCAAACATTATATTTACTGTTACTGCTTCAGTTTACTCATTCAAGCCCAATCTGAAATAGATTTCATAAACTATCATTTGAAAGCAATTGAATTCCTGTTTAGACTGACATTAAATTCCCTTGCAGTGGGTCATTTACAGTTATTACTCCTGTTAACCCTAGGCAGAAGATTAATCTGTATACAAATTCAGATATGAATCAAAATGATACAAAAGCTCTTCAGATTGCAAAAGATTGGATGGTAACACTCATGATAAATACTGATAAATTCCTGGAGATGTAGTCTGACATTTTATATAGATAATTCAGAATCATTAACAGTGTGGTGAGGCAATGTATACTGTATGTAATGCAAGCAGAACATGCTGTTTAAGATTACCTGATCCATCCTCTCTGATCTCTGATTGTCTTGAAATTACATCTTCAAAAAGGGATGCGATATCTTCTCCATAGATCAGACAACAGTTTTCAATCAGAAATTGTACAAATATGGATACCTGTAGGAAGTCATATATATGCAAATCATGATAAAGTTGTGCTTTATGCTCTGTCCTAGACAAAAATGTATATTTTTTTATTAGAATTCTTTTTTACCATGTGGTACATATCTATTGTTCTTGGTTTATACTGCTTTCTTCAGAACATATACTACGGATACAATGTTTACAAAGTGGCAATACTAGCAGGTTTCTTCATTGTATGCTTTCTGAGGTCAGTATTGTAGAAGTCTAGTAACCAATCACTGAGAAAATATTCTTGGAACAATGCTTGCAGGTAAAATGGCTGACAGTTTCCAGCTCTGAATTATTGTTAAAAGAATGCTCAATTGTATTAATTACAAATGCTTGCAAGACTCCAGGTGTTGTTTCTTCAGTCCATGCTTTCTGAGCTCATTACTGTAGTTCAGACTCTAATAAAGAGGCAATTACATAAAATGTTCTTGGAACATTGTTTATAGATAAAAATGCCCAAGTTTCTAGTTATAAATGTTATTAGAATAATACCCAGTCCTACTCATTATACATGTTCGCTTGACTTTAGGTTTTCCTTCCTTGGATGAGTGAGTGTCTAATGCCACTGATTAACGTCATCAGATATTTTTCAAGGAACTTTAATAATATGCATTGGCTTTGTGAAATGAGTACATCCTGTACTCAAAGAAGAGTTAATCTGCTGTTGAAAACTATTAACGCTTTAGTATCTGAAATATTATGCAGTAAATGTAAAGCTACTATATTAAATTTACACATGAAAAACTGTTAAGCTGGAGTTAAGGGAAGAGTGAATTCATATGTTTAATCTTAAAACAGACTACATCAAATGCACAGCACACAGCTTACAATTTAGGGATGAGTGATTAAATATGTGTAAAACAACTAGGAATACTTCTTTCCACCCTTCTATCTGTGGGTATAAATATTAATATGCTGATAAGATGCTCAACAAAATAATTGCAATCTGAAATTATGAGACTTCACATTCAGGAAAGAAATATTTAGCTTACTTTTATAACTACAGACTATGTTATCTACTCATGATGCTCATTTACTAATGCCGATATATTCTCTTCATGATATGAACTTTAATTTATAAGTAGCGTTGTCGCCTCACAGTAAGACGTTGTCCTGTTCGAGTCTCAGCTAAAGTGTCTTCTGTGTGGAGACATGCGTGAATGGGCGTGCCTTCGTTGAAGGTTGTGCATCAGGGCTGGCAACTTGGTACGTAAAAATCTACTGCCAATCATTAGTGGACCAGAGTTCCGCTGTGGCGACCCCTAACCGGGAAAAGCCGAAAGATACAACAACCTTTTGGAATTTCACTGGAAATGATAAGGATTTAATAAAAGGGAAGGCATCTGAAAGCAAAATGAGTCTAACTTATTGGTGAAAATTTTAGTACGGAAAAATTAGATACTGCAAAATTTATATAATAATGAATGGCAAAATGGTGAAGCTGACATGATTCTATTTATTTTTTATAAAATGTTATGATATCATCTAAATTAAACTCTTTTCATACGACAGCCAAGAAAGCTGTAGAGAAGAAAGTTGTCATAGTACAAACAGGGACCTTCTTACCAAGGGATTTTTTTAACGTAAATGTTTCATTATATGCTTCATACTAAAACATATATTTTAAAGTTGATTATAAGTGACTAAATAAGCTCTAACATACTTTTTCCTAATAAATTCAGTTCTGTAAATTAGGCTTATTGGAACATTACTTGTATAGTGACACTGTTTCAAACATGAAAAATTGCAGGGAAGATCTTCCTCATCCCCCTTTATAAAAACATGTGCCCAATGCTGTTGTTGTTTGTCTTTCGGCTTTTCCTGGTTAGGGGTCGCCACAGCAGAACTCCGGTCCGCTAATGACTGGCAGTAGGTTTTTATGGTGCCGAGTTGCCAGCTTGATGCCTGACCTTCAATGAATGCACACCCATTCACACATGTCTTTCGGAATGCCACTCGACCGTGGGGAGGACATGCAGACTCCACACAGAAGGCACTCCCCGCACTCCAGCTGAGAATCAAATGGGAGAACCTCTTGCTGTGATATCTGCCCTCAAATTACATATAGCAGCTTTAGGCTCCTTAGCAGGGTAGAGTTACAGAGGTTCCTTTTCTAAGATTAATGCTTGGTCACAATCATACCTCTCAACCTCTTACGGCAAGAAATCTGCACAAATCCATAAATAATGGGGGACAAAGGTCCAAAAATAGGGATACTTTTTAAATACTACTCTTACAAACTTAGAAAGTTGCTAGAATAACAGGTTTTGCATTAGTTTGAATTTTCACAAGGGAATGAAGTCTGAAACTCAAAAGCCTGCCATTATTTTTTAACTTCAACACTCAGTAATTTGCTAGTGATTTGCGAGAACACCACAATTTTATGAGAAACAGACCAAAAAACATGGGGCAAAAATCTGGACATTCTGCAAAAGTCTGTACAGTTGAGAGGTAATTTCTAGTAACACGAAGATAAAACTTGTCATTATTCTATTTTCTTGGACCTATTGCCATGCAAGCAGTTTCAATAAAAATGTAATTCCATAACTGTCTGCCATATATGATACTTTCAAAATACCACACTGAAAAATGCTGAAGCAAACATTTATTCTTTCACTCATTATTTATTTAATACCAATTTAATGTCATTCCAGGTCCTCAGGCAGAGCAGTGCTTATCCAGGATGAGAGATACACATGTACACATTCACAAACCAAGCACAAACATATGGCCAAAAATATGTTCTGAGAGTAAGCCACAGGGTCTGAGCACTGCACCATCCCAGTGGACATTAAAAAAGTTTTTCCAATACCATGCCAGTACAATAGCTTGGTTCCTTAGAAGTTTGGCATTTCACAGCTATGCTATTAACAGTACTTCTTCACTGATGTTCCTATAATAGGATACAGAGTTTCACTGCTTGAGAACAAGTTTAGCAATGCTTACCTTTTTTACTGCTTCACTTTGTGTTTCAGGGCTAGTTGGCACAGGAGGCCAGAGCAAACTGGGAGCAATGCATACTGCCAGATTAAAGGCATTCATCTGATTGTCCACACTCTGCTGTTCTACACTGTGCAAAATCCCAAAGAGATGTCGCAAGAGAAGAATATTGGGTTTTGGAAGCAGCTCTGTTAGCCTGCAAATACAAAGAATTTCCATATACATATTATAAAAAGTATAGTTCTGCACATTACACAGAAAAGATCATTTTAAGACAAGATTATTTACTGCACTTTGTTGCAGAATGTATACAAATGTAAGTAACAGCTGAGAGTTCCTTCAGCAAATAACACTTGCCCCTGTAGAAAACTGCATGTCTGCTTTATTTCAATTTCTTTAACTTTCTCTATTTTATATAATGAATTGGTATAACAGCATATGGCTACACTATGGTGAGAAGCATAAAATGATTAAAACTACATAAATTCGTTTTTATTACACAATTGTTAGCATTTATATTCCCACCTACTTATTCAGCCTCTAAGCTGCTAAATGCTTTGATGAATTTGAGGGGATATCCTATGGTATTAATGCGGTTTACTTATTCATTTTTATTTCCTTTTATCCTAAGACAGGACAAGAACCTTCATTCTTATAACTTCCAATTTCTTACAAAATATGCATGCTTACCAACCACTCATTGACTGTCAATGCTCAGCTGAATCTAAGAAACAGGCAAGCACACACAGCACTGAAGGAAATATAATATTTTTGTAGCATTACTTCAAACACCTTTTTAAAAGAAAAGCCCTTAGGCAGCCTGCAATATATTTTATCTACTGCAGCAAACATTGGATTTACTGTTATTTATAGCACAAGTTGCTACCTTGCATGAGAGTGGTAGGAAAAACTATTCATCTGATTTTCACTTCAATGAGACAGCAAAGATGTAAACAGTTCCCAGCCAAGGCAATGGTTTTGGGAATACTGCCACACTCTTTTCTTTAAAAGGACTTCTCCAGCTAAAAAAAAACTAAAATATTTATTTTCTGACTAGAATAATTATATAAATGTAACTGAATTAAATGGAGTTAATGGAAGAATTTGTGACAGTGGGGTTCAGGATGTTTTCCTGTTTTCCAACTTTTGTGCAGTCTTGGAGGTGGTATATATAGAAATAGCATAGGGTGTGGAGGATTCGGACACTGAGATGGTAGGAAATGTTCTTATTTGTGTGTATGTGTCTATCTATACACACACACACACACACACACACACACACACATATATATATATATATATACATATATATATACATACACACACACACACACACACACACACACACACACACACACACACACACACACACACACACACACACACACACACACACACAAAGAGAGAGAGAGAGAGAGAGAGAGAGAGGAGCAGTGACCTGTGAACTGAGTTAGAGTTAATGGAAGAATGTTTGACAGTGGGGTTCAAGATGTTTTTCCTTTTAATAACTGTTGTGCAGCCTTGGAGGTGGTATATTTAAAAGTAGCAGAGGGGTGTGGGGGATGCAGATGATGAGAGTGTTGGGAGATGGTTTAATCTGAATGGCGCGCACGCACACACACACACACACACACACACACACACATATATATATATATATATATATATATATATATATATATATATATATATTTACTAACACTAAGTCTAAGCCCTGTAATGCATACTCCTGGTAACATAATGTAGTAGGCCAAAATGCTGAAGATCGTAATTTAGAACTTCTCCACTCCCTAACACCGCCACCCCCTAACACCGCCACCCCCTCCCCTTGCAGGACCTGTGTAAATATTTGTTCCTGGGTTTACAATGGTAGGGATATTTAGATTTTAGACATTTTGGTCTGCTGTATTATAGCACTGCATAATGATAGTAAACACGCGTGCGCGTATGCACACACACACACACACACACACACACACACACACACACACACACACACACACACACACACACACACACACACATGCACACACACAGGCACGCAGACACACACACACATACACATATGTATATATATTTATATAGAGATTTTCCCCATTCTACTTGTAAGTAATCCAGACCTTCTGATGGGCTTACAGCTGTCATCAGTCACCCATAAAGAGAGTTCATTTGACTACATTCTTCATCATTCCCAATTAAACTGTACCTGTGCCTTGAGCTGTCCCTATCATAGTGGCTTTGGATATGGCATCGTCAAACTCAGATTTGGTCACCTATATTAAACGGTGATCCCTAATTTTCCCCAGGCTGGGAAACAACATAGCAACTTACAAGGACGTTAAGTGTTAAATAACATTGAGGGCATGGAGAATATGTTTGCTTATTAGCTTAACCCTTTACATTTGCAGTTTGACTGTAAAGCAATTTCCAGATTGCCAATATCATGCATGCTAATAGTGTAATCTATAACACAGGCTCTTTTTACTGGGCATATAATAATCCTGATTCTTCCCTCACTTTCTGACACAGTCAACCTCCACTGGGTACCTAGCAATTTTCACTGGACCACGCTGTGATTCCTCTTTCTGGGATAGTTACTCTAACATTGGGTGCTCACTGCCCTCATCCCTGGTTAGCTGTTTCAGGAACCAGACCACTACTTGAAGGTAGGTCATCTGTGTCACAGTCAGGACTATGCACCAGGGAACTGGCACTTAATATAAATATTTGACTTGTGACAACTTTTGTACATTTACTTAATTACATGTTATGAACTTTTGTACATTTGCTTAATTACATTTTATGTATATATTTATTTGTATTTATTCATGTAAGTTAAAAAAATTACAATAGAATCCCTGAACAAAATTATATGTTTTCTTCAATGAAGCATTTGGACATTTGGACCATACCTCTCAATCTTATAGCACAAGAATTCTGGACAAAGACAAAACTAATGAGATAATAATGATCCAAAATCAGGGGCAGATTTTAAGTATTGTTCTTATGAACATGTCTATATGTTGATATGAAATCTAAATATCAAATGTTTGTTATTATTTAGTGACTTCAGTCTTCAATGAATTGCCAGAAAACTACATATTTTATGAGGAACAGACCAAGAATATGAGGCAAAAATCTGGACAGTCAGTAAAATTCTGGATAGTTGAGAAGTATGCTTTGAAAACAGTGGTTTATTTAGAAAGGTCCGCTGTTAGAGGTCATTAAAACCAGTAAACTGCAATGTGAGACAAGCTGCTCAAGAACTGATTGCAGTTGAAGCAGATCAGGTATATTTACAGCAGTACATCAGAAAGTGACAAACAAGGCTAATTAAAAGATATGGGAGAGGAGTTAAATGATAAAAAAAAACGATATACAATGTGCAATTTAGGAAGAGACATGGCATGTAAAATATCAGCAGCGGATCAACCACTTGAAATACACCTGCTACCAAATAGAATGTGTAGCGGGGGGGGGGGGGTTAAAGCCAAAAAGACATTCTCTGTCACTATAAGATTTTATCCCTTCATCTTTACAAAAAAAAAAGCACTTGGTATATCTTTTCCAATAACATGGCTCCTGAACCTTAAAAATGTATAGAAAAAAACAGAAGCACAATTATCAAAATCCCAGTAGGATCAGACTGGCAGCAAGCACAGAGGATTAAGGCTCTAAGCAGTTAATGAGATACTTCCTGGGTATAGGGTTTGATTCCTTCAACCTCCATTTGTCTACTATGTGACTGGGCAAGTCACTTACTCAAATACTGCTTCTGAGTCACTTCTGAATATGCGTACTTGAGGCCATTGGGCTTATCCAATGAACACATTTATTTATTTGCATTTGTTTACTGGGAGAGTTTCAGGGAACAAAGCTCCAAACAATTCAAGTGCATGAATATATAAAGCACAGGTATATAAGTTAATGAATAAACTAAATATAAAATATTTTAGATGACAATGAAAACAAAAGGTGCAGGATTGAAAGTGGCATGCTGTGTAAAATATCAACATGTAAATTGATGATTTATTCTTGCCTGGGATGTCTGAAAATGGCGGAAGCACTGAGTAAACACATCTTGTTTTGTACACTACAGGCTCAACACTGGTACAGTGATGTATGACAGCAAGTAACATACATAGTTCCATTACATAGAGAAACAGAAATAAGTGTTCTTATTCCATCTTCCGATTTAAAATTCATTTTAGTAGCCTTTATCTGCTTTAGCTAAGGTCTTTAAACCTACATTAGTGAGTTTAGTACATTGTTGCACTGCATTTTTGCTGTTTAAGTCATCTAACTGCTGTTATTAAACCCTAGTTTCATTCTTATTCTAGATAACTAGTGGAGGTTGATTGTGTCAGAAAGTGAGGGAAGAATCAGGATTATTATATGTCCACTAAGCAGAGCCTGTGTTATAGATTACACTGTTAGCAGTGATATTGGCAACATGGAAATTCCTTTATGACCAAATTGCAAATGTGAAGGGCTAGGCTAATAAACAAAAATCTTCTCCATGTATCTCAGGGTAATTCAGGACTTGTCTTTCATTAAGACAGTTCCAGGCTAGTCAGCTCAGACCTAAGGGCCTAATTTCCACCCCCCCCCCCGTGGTAGCTGTGCTCTGTGTATCTGCTGTTGCCTGCCCATTATGATAATTTGACAACATAAGTTCCTCCTTTTCCCCATTTATTGGTAGTGGACAATATGAACATAAGTATCATTTTGCAAAGTCTCTCCCCTTGAACTACTCACCAGGCTAAAAGATCTTTAATAAAAGTCCTTAATACTGAGTGCACTGAAACTGCTTGCACTGAGTTTAGTACCAAATTAGTGTTTTTTTACTATAATTAGTTTACTGGTTCTTGCTGATGGCAGAAGAAAGGTTCCAGGCAATTTGTTTTGCATTGAAGTTTAAATACTCAGAAGCAAGTCCACCCAAACATTATTCTAAAACTGAACTCCAAGCAGTTATAGTTACCTTGCCTCCTGAATCAGTCCTGTCGGTATCATGGGCCAGCACTTCCCCTCAACTTCTCTTGCCAGCCTGATTGAAATGGGTATCTAGAGCCAGTGTAAGAACTGTCTCATGCTGTCTGATGATCATCTGTTACTCAAACAGCATAATACAGTGTGTGAGCGATGTACATATATAATATCCTTGGAGGCAAAAATCTCACACACAGTAAACTCAGACACCAAAATCGTCAGCAGAATACCATACATCACACCTCTCCAAGGCCATTGAAATACACATAGTCCATCATATGTGGAGGTTCTAAAGATTAACTTGCCTAAACCTCAAAGACCTCCAAAACACAAAACAGGCACAAAGCAACACTCAGTAAATTAAGCCTATTTCCTCACATAGCACAAGGAGTCCCACAATCACAGATGCTGAGCCAGTAAGGCAGGCATCGACTCAACTAAGCATTCTTGTTATAGGTGACTCTATTGTAAGACATACAGATGTGTCTCTTACCAGGCTGAGAAAAGAAAGAGTGATGGTTAGTTACTTATCTGGTACCAGGATCCATCAGATCATGCATGCACTCCAGTCCTTGAACAGCAAGTACCAGTACAACTCTTGTTATAGGTCATGCCAAGGTTAATGACATGAGGTGTACCTACCTGAACTATATGAAGAGAAAATGATGAAGCTCAGCCTATCTCAAAGGATGATGACGTGATATGAGCAAAACATAATTGACTTCAATAATTGGCTTGGATTTTGGTGTCATTCAAAGGCAGTCCAATATTAGTCAGTCTGGGAGGATATGACTGACAAACCCGACTGCTCTGCCAGGGATGGCCTGCATCTGTCCCCACTAGGGTATTGATTATTGCAAAAACATTGTCCACCCCCACAGTGCCTTTTTTTAGGCAATGACAACCCGAAAATCTACCAAGATAATGAAATAAGCAAAGGAAAATATGAAGGTGTAACTGATCAATTCTAGCAGCCTAAACATGAAACTCCACTCCCTAAAAGATCTACTCACTCTAGAGGACATTAATATCTCTGTAGAGTCTGAGATATGGTTTAAAGTAGTGGAGAACACTCCGGCTGTGCAGGGCTAAAATGCCATCTAAACATTTAGACCAGCTACTGCACAGTAGGGTTAAAAAGTGAAGGTATATCAATCTACATCCAGATGAGACTCACATCAAGGTGGTAAAGCAACATGATGCACTAGAGATTCTTCAATAACTATCAGAAAGTTCTCGTACCATGTATTAGTTAGTTATAGAACTCCCTCTATGACACAAGAAAGCCGCAATGTCTATGTACAGGAACTAGAATCCCTCAGTATTAAATTCAATATCATTTTCCTAGGTGATCTAAACTTTCCAACTATAGACTGGGAAACCTACACCACCACTAGTGCACAAGAAGAGAGATTCCTGCACTTTGTCAATACAAATGCCCTGGAACAATGAGACCCAGTGCCCACTAGGGGGAATAACATCTTGGAGCTTGTCCTTACTAATATGAGAGTGTCTTGTACTATCTTTTGTGTATCTTCATCACTTATTAGGTCTGACCATAAAGCAGTCTCATTTGAAATAAAACCGAAACCAGAGATTCCTTCTACCCAAAGTACCTTCTGAAATTTCTTCAAGATAAACAACCTTCTCCTAAGTGATACATTCACAAGCTTTAAATCCCACCAAACCCAGTTAACTCTACTAAATGCGCAGAAATGTACATCACCACCACCACACTGTCCTGAGATGTAAACAGCTTCATAGATGCAGCTGTACCTCGTAGGATCAAGTGCAGGGCAAACCTCAGAAATAAACCCACATGGTGGAACTATAACATCAATAAGCTTTATAATAAAACGAAAGGAATTTTGACCAAAGGTAAGAGAAGTAATTTCCCAAATGTTAGAGCCCTTGTCACTGAAATAACCAAATAACTCAGGGGGTTGGAATAATGGGGGGGGGGGGTTGGAGGTTGGAATAATGGCCAAGGTCTTTACCTCACAGATACAGGGTACAGGGTTTGATTTTGATCTCTGGTTATTGGCTAGGCTTATAATAGTCTGCACACTGATAGCCTAATATTTACATAAGAACCTTAATAGAATCTACCTAAGTCAAAGGCAATCACAAGACAATGTTTAGTTGTGTTCGTAATCTCAAAAGCACAACACAGCAATGCACTGAGCTGATTGGGAATGATGTTACCTGCACTAAGGCTGATGACATAGGGAACCTACTGGCTGATAAATTTAGCTCTGACTTTACCCCTCTCTACCCTCTGTCTGTCCCCCAAGATATACCTGAAACTGGCTTATATCCAGCTGCCACAAAATAAACAAATCCTAAAAGTGCTATCAAAAGCTAAAAAATACTGCATTGATGGGTCCCGGCAATATTCTTGGATGCATCTTAAATTGCATCAAGTGCAATTTAGCTACACTCGTAACACTATTCAGTCTCAGCCTCCATACAGATTTTGTACCAAGTGAATGGAGAACAGTTACAGTCACTGACCTGCATAAGGAGAACCTTCCTCAGACCCAGGCAATTACAGACCCATAAGTCTGACCAACTTCATATGCAAAGCCATGGAAAGACTTATCATGGAATTTATCAATAAGGACACAGGGATCCTCCAAAATACTGGACCCATCTCAGTATGGATTCATCAAGGGCAGGTCATGCTTACTCAACCTGGTGGATTTTTTGAAAAGGTCATGAAAATAATGGATGAAGGCAAAATGGAACACACCACTTGCCTCAACTGGGCCATAGCTTTTTAACACAATTCCCCACTCAGGCATAGTAGAAAAGCTAAATACACTGAGAATAAATCCCTATGTCACCTGCTGGATTGCCATCTGGCTCAGAGATAGGATGCAGATAAGCAAAATAGGGGAAGTTACCTCCACAAAGGGACCAGTCACCAATGGAATCCTTCAGGGTTCTGTGCTGGGATCTTTCCTGTTTTGCGTCTACTTTTCTGAAGTAAAAGCCAATACCAAAGGGCTCTGGCTGACAAAGTTTGCAGATGACTGCAAGCTAGGAGCAGTCATTGAATTTCCAAAAACTTAGCCATCCTGCAGGAAGATTTGTCTTAAATAAACAACTGGTGTCAAAATCATGTACTGAAACTAAATGCATTACTGTATCCTTTGGGAAATCATCTGCCCCAGGTAACTAGCACATTGACAATATGTCCCCTAAGAGGTGACCCAGCTGTTTGGGATTTCAGAACATATGTTGGCAGTGACCTAACTTTTGACCTACATGTGTCTATTGTTGTAAGAAAGCCCTTCTATATTGCACAGCTTATAAACAAAGGGATTGTGTCTAGATCTAGGGATGTCATTGCCCCCCTTTACTCAGCCCTCATTAGGCCAGTCATTGAATATAATGTCCCCTTTGGCATGTATCTGTCCAGAGACATGCAACAACTGGAACACCCATAGAGATACCAGACTAACAGGATAGAAGGCATAAACAAAGTATCCTATATAGATGTACTCAAAGCCCTGTCACTGTACTCGGTATCCTACAGACTGATAAGAGGAAACCTGTATCTATCATACAAGGCACCCTCCTATCAATGACTGATGAATTTACTGCACATCAGCAAGTTAAATAACATCAGAAATACTTGGTCTAGGGATCTAAACCTCTTCTGCAAAATCAAAAGAATGGTTTGGAGGGACAGGTATATCTCGCAGAGGAGACCACTGCTGTGGAACCGACTTTCCATCCATATAAAACAAACTTCATTCCCATCCATAGTCAAGAAAAATGTAGATATATGGATTGGAAACAGAAAATATAACCCAGGACTGCCACCCGTACTACTAATGGACAGAGACAGCTCCTAAGTGCTTTATCCCATGCATGGGAAGTCCTCTCATATTACCCATGGTATGATCTCAGTTATTCTCATTAGGGATAATATACAACTATCGACCATGGGATGGGTAAGGCCAATTTATAACCAAATGGGATAGGTTATTTTGAGCACAAAAAGGAAAAGTGGCTAGGCTTAAAATGGCCACAAAGGCAGCTGGTATTTATCTATGGACCTATAAAAATGGCATAAATGATGCTGTGTGCTGCTCTACAAGGGAAAGGCAGAAGAAAGCATATGTTAAGTGGGACTGCATAATCCTCGGAGTATATCATGTAGGAAAAAGGAAAGGGGATTATGGAATGAATACACTACATGACATAGACCTGGCTATTTACATCTGGTTGTGAAATGCAGAGTAAGAGGATATGGGAAGAAACCAGTGGGGTTGCAAAGCATCCCATTCAGGACAGCAGGGAGCACAGACGATGAAGAGTTGGAGGCCATGCTGTTTCCTGGAATGTGGAAGTGTTAGAGATAAGTGCAGAATTGTTAGAGGTAACCAATATGTGTCTAACAATGTGTAACAGAAACCACTGGAAGACTAGTGAGAAATAAAAAGACAGCAGGGGATTATGAAAGAAGTCTTGGGTAAATCTGCAATTATGTACATATGCATTTATGGTGAGTCACAATGACTGTGATTCAGTTCCTTTGAATAAGTTAGTCATAAATCAAGTAATCATATTCCTTGACGGGCTTAGCTTCATCATGCAATGAGTGACGAGTGACATCCCCAACAACATGAGGACAAAAAAAAAATAATTAAATAAGTAAATAAACTGAACTGTAGTAAAGAACTTCTGCAAGCTTCTAATGCAGTTACTAACACACTAAGCTGCAACTTAGTCATGTGAGTGCAGTACCATCATTCATTTAAGAAGCCACAATATCGCCTAAGGCTTCTTAAATGAATGCTGTTACTGCATTCATACCCGATCAGCAACTGGCAGTCACAGTTTGTAACAACTTGCACCCAGGGAAGTTGTCCCATTTACCCCACCCAAGTTATGGCTCTGTACTGGACAGTACCAAAGCTGACTAAACTGTCACAAGCAGCATGGCCAGCAAACTTCCAAAAGTCTGGGAATGTGAACTATGACACAAAAGGCATAACGTTTGTCACAGAATTTGTGTTGCTAGTGGCAATGGTTGAAGCTGGGTAATATATGACCAGAAAAGCTGCTTCCATTTGTAGGTCACTGGAGATTGTTGTGGGGCAAATGTGAAATAGTAACTGGCAGATACTGAAATACGACTTTCATTGATAATAGGGACAAACAAATGTCTGGCTTTTAGCATTTAGGTTAAATATATATATATATATATATATATATATATATATATATATATATATATATATATATCTGCATCTATCCCCTGGATTTACTATTCCTCCATGCAGGACTAGTTTAGTCCTGCACAGAGGCGGCCGTTTAGGAGCAGGACGGCAGTGCACCATGCATAGTAATGAGGCGCACTGCCTGAGCTCCTAATCTTACACGGAGCATGTAAGAGTGCAGGGGGTGTGTCTGAGAGCAGAGCTCTCAGAATATACATGCCCCCGCAATGAAGAACAGCAGAAAGGGGTAAGAAATGAGCGAGACCGCTCATAGGTGTCTGCATATCCCCACCAATATTCCCCCTCATGTAAAACAGCAAGTAATCACCAATAAAATGAACAAACCCTTTTTTTTTAATTTTAAAATCCGATTAAAGCTAACTGTAGGTGAGCGGGTGTGCCCATTGCTTAGCTATGGTTAATGCAGCTTAAATGGCTGAAGAGAATAACAAGGAAGATATATGCAAATGAAGCAGCATAGCAATAGTGTGTAGGCAGAGCATTCCCGGTTCGAGTCCAACTGCAGCACATTCTATTTTCCATGGCAAAGCATGTTATGACTAATATTTATGTTGCATAATCCACTAACTAACATATATTTATGAACTGGAGTACTGCAGTAAATGCACATGTGAGGTGTCAGTGTCATAATGTATAAAGCACTTGTAAGCAGGTTTAAGCACCAATAAGCAGTAGTAAGCATATTTAAGCACTAGTAAGCTAGTTTAACCCCGTTTGTGCAGGGGTAAGCAATGTGCACACAGGTTAAGCAATTTTCAAGCTAACTCTCTGTAAGCATATGTAACCGGAGGTTAGCAGTGCTTACCCTCATGCAAACCACCGCAAACCCGCTTACAAATGTTCAAAAGTGCCTTAATCACTCTGTATCCAATGGCCCTTTTTCTGCCCAGCCACAAAATAAACAGCCATGCAGGTCTCGAACCCAGGACACTATACACCATAGTCACAGTAGTTAACCACCAAGCCAACACAGAAGTGCAGAAAAATTAGGTAACAGCAAACAAGTCTTCACCATAGTAAAACCAAACTGAACCTGTGAATGGAATCAGTATACTGACATATGTGCCTTAACCAACTACATAACATAAATATATGAACTGGAGTACAGCAGTAAGGCCAGAAGTCAGGTGTAATTGTAATAGAGTGTTGAAGTCCCCAGTAAAACACAAGGACCCCATACAGTGTACGTACACATGAATCATGGATACCAGGCATACATATAAGGTGTAATGAATAATAACTTAATATAAAAAATGAATTATAATGCAAAGTCTAATGTAAGCAATGCTAAGCATTACACAGGCCAGCTTAGAAGGTGTAAGCAATATGTAGGCCAGCTAACTCAATGTGCCCAGTGTTATACCCCTTTAAACAATGCCAACCCTAGGTAAGCAGGTTTGCCCATAGCCTAGCCTTTTCAAAACTGGCCAGTGATGGAAAAGTGCGGGAAAATGGCCCAACTTAAACCCAAGAGACAGGAATACATCTCATAACTGGTTGTAACTTACCCTTGCAGGCACAATGGAGTAAGGGGAGAAGGTGTGCACTTTCGGGTGCAGCGGTGGTGCATCCAGGAGTCCAAAGTCATGGCAGGACTCCTTGTCAAAGACCATGATCAGAGACTGCTGCAGGGCAAGTATCAGGGCTCCCAATATAAGGCGAAGGCCTGGGACCGTCTCACCTGTGACCTCACCAGTGCCACTGGCATACCCCAAACTGGTGAGGAGGTCAGGCATCACTATGCCCACCTGAAGCAGCATAAGGAGGACCTCTTGGAGGAGTGGATCCAAGAGTCTAGAACGGCAGGGGATGTTCCAGTTGTGTGTAAGTATCACCCCACTATGTGTGTAATAATTGCCAGCTCAGGTATATCATGGATAGATATGGCTAAATATTCCTCGCATGTCCCCCACAGCTGCAATAGAGCAGGCCACGAACCAGAAGACCCACGTCAGCCGCCTGGCGAGGTTGTGATGCGAGGCAGGTCAGCAATACTCATGCATTTACTGTCATAGGAAATAAAACTAAAAGTAGTAGTAAATGAATTGCCTGTATAAAACCTGTATTGTTCAAGGCAAATACTGCAGACACCAGAGAATATGGCAGGAAGAGTCTCATATCATTTGTATGTCAATAAAAGTGTAATAGCCTGACAATAAAGGTCTAACTGCTGGACTGCATGTGTATACTCTGGTATCATATGGTAATGTAGATTTGCAATCATGTAACAGTACTATAGTATTAAGCACTGTTAGCCACACCATGCACCATAAACTGAATACGTAGGAATGCCTGTATATGACAGGTGTAATTCCAGAGGCTATTTAGTACAACTGAGAGACACATGGACAGTAAACAGGGAAAATGCAGATAACGAAACCCGAATAGCACATGCAACTGAAATGTGAACTGTTGTTTTTTTAGCACAAACAGCCATGCTTCGAATCCTGCCAGTAGTAGTACTCTGCATACAGAATCATATCCCACAACTGTACAGATATGTCCAGAATGTCCAATAAAGTGGCCCGTATCTGTTGCCTATCAACCTGTCCCCCTGGGGAATCAGTGGAATGATCCCAGACGTATAGGCAGCCAACAGGAAATGCAACTGATTGACACACATCTATGACAACAAATCTGTCACACTAGCAATCCCCCAATACCTTATGAGACTAAGAAGCCACACATGTTCCACCTACACCCCAACTTTTCAAGCTGTGGTCAGAGTGTGTACAGTAGCAGAGTGAGATGTATGTCCATAACAGTAATGTTGAATCTAGTACTGTGTGTGGGAACATTCAGGTAGTGCTAATAAACATTTCTCCCACAGGTCTGTCAGATACCAACACTGTGCCCAGAAATACAAGAATGATACCCAGTAATAGTACTGTTTACATTGGTATTGTATGGCAGTGAGACTGATGCGGTTGCTCTGAATAATGAGGTATTTCACATTACTGTCCCCCACATTGTCCTACAACATATAACTGTCTAGGTAATCTGTATGAGAGTGTTGTAATACAAGGTCAGAATGCAAAAGCACAAGGGATTAATAAGACAGAAAGCAGATAGGAGATATTCAGCAATTTCTACATAGCAGACACAACTGTGATGGACAGTGTGTTTAAGTTGTAACAGACACAGCCATGGTCTGAATCCTGGGAGTGGAGTAGGCTGCATACAGAATCATACCCCACAACTGTACAGATGAGGCCAGGATGTCCAGTATATGGGCCCATATCTGCTGCCTGTCACCCTGGTAAGTCTGTGGGATGATCCCAGATGTTTAGCCAGCAAACAGGGAAGACAAGTGATTGTCAAACATCTATGAGAACAAACCTGTCACCGTAGCAACTCCTGAAACTGTTAGGAGAGTAATAAGCCAAGTACGTCCTATCTACACCCCCATGTTGTCAAGCTGTGACCAGAGTGTGTACAGTAACAGAGTGAGATGTATGTGCATAATACTAATATGTAATCTGGAAGTTTGTTTGGCAACAGTCAGGTAGTGCTAACAAACATTGCTCCCACAGGTAAGTCAGATATGAACACTGTGCTGAGAAATAAAGACCATAATACCCTGTACTGGTACTGTTCACTCTGGTATTGTAGGGAATTGTGAGTGTTGCAGTTTCTCTGAATAATAACATATCATTGATCACTGTCACCCACACTGTGCAACATAATATAACTGTGTAGGAAAGCATGTATATGTGTGTGTCAGGTTACTAAAGGTTGAAGAGGGCAATATTCTAGATATGTCCCAGCACACCTGCATGTGGTCAACACATGGCCAGAGTTTGTGCAGAATAAAACACATAAAAATTATAGTACAGCATTAGCAATACAAAATAGTACAGATTCAAACACTATAAAGAATATAGTGAGGAGAAACTGAGGAATTTTAAAAGGAAAAAGAGAAATTATGGAGAAAATAGGGAATGAACCCAAGTTTGTACAGAAAAGGGCTAGAAACTTTAAAGATCTTTTTCAAAGTAAACTAAATAAAGTTAAAGAAGCTGATGTAAGAAAAGGGAAGGTTAAATGTTATAATTGTAACTATTGCCAATATTTATTTACTGATAGTAGTGAATTATTAGTAGGGAAAACAGTAGTCCAAGTCCCAGGGAGGTTTACTTGTAAATCAAAAAATGTTATTTATTGATGTGTTCAGAATGTAGATCATTTTATGTGGGAAGAACAAAGAGAGAACTATACAAAAGAATTTATGAACATAATTATGCTATTGGTAATGGAGATACAAAAAATGCTATGAGCAAACATTATGTTGATAAGAAATGTAAAATTAATTTTAAATGTATAGTTTTGGACACTGTGCATCAAAATATTAAGTCAGTAAATGTTGAAGAAGAACTAGGTTGGCTAGAATATTGTTGGCAAGTTAAACTAAATGCTTGTTTCCCTCCAGGTTTAACTAACAGGGAAGAGTTTGTAATGTATTTAAAAAGAAAGGGATTGGAGCATTAATGTATGCATGGTTACTGTGCATGTTTATATCACTGTGCTTTTAAATGTTAAATGATGTTTTAAAATGTTAATTAATGTAGTATTTAAAGCATATGTTTTTAATGGTAAAGCCATAGTCTGAAGAAGTCTCTTGCATAAGAGACAAAAGCGCTTACTATTGACTTGGATTATAATAAATTTCTTTGTACTGACACAGCTTTTGTTTACTTTTTAGCTATGTGCACATCAACCCAGAATCTGGGAGTATGTGTAGAAACAGTTAGTTAGTGTTAACAACCATTCCCTCCACAGGTATACCAGGTAAGAGGTGTATACTGCAGGTAAAACCAGTTCATGTGTAACAATGATGACAGCCATATCACTGTCCAAACTAAGGCTACAGGGTAGTGTAGTAAGACTTGTAAGGTACAGATAACAGCACTGACTAGGAGAGTAATGTGGACTACAGGAATATACTAGTTGTTAACTGACATCTCCCCCCCCCACCGTATCTCCAACAATAATCAACATACCCACCCCAACTGGTATGTAATGACACCTATGTTCTGATAATGTCTAATTGTTTGATAAATATATTAATTGCTCCCATGCATGTGCTGTAATGAAATATTCCAACATTGGTGGCACGGTGCCATCAATATACTTGCATGCTGTTCTTATTACCACTGTGGTCCCATATATGCATGTGTTCTGTTTGCTATGCAACTGTTCTGTATCTGGTGTCTGGGTTAATGGGAATATCTATGCATGCTGTTATACCTAACCCTGGAATGTGTTGACTATTACTAACCCACATATGATGATGAAATCTAAACACTATAGCATGTTTGGGAAGGCCGGTCCCAGAGGACCCACCTATCCCACCTCAGCTGGCTGTGGCACCGGGCACCAGCATGTCTGAGGCCCAACCTGGGACCTTCCTGTCCATTGGTCCTGCACCATCTTTGGGTGGAACCACCTCAGGGGATGGGGTTCACCCCCCAAGAGTGGACACAGACAAGAACCTGTCACCCGTCGCCAGGTCGGGGTCATGGTGCATAGAGAGCTCAACCAGCAGCTTGTTGATCTTCTACACCAGCTCGAGGGTTGTGTGTTGCAATTAGAGCATCAGTCTGGCTCTGCAACTCTGTTCCAAGCACAGCCAGCATTGGGGCTGTGAAGGTGTAGTGATGACTGCCCATTGGTGGGGACCTCAGTCCCACTGTTTTCCCTAGTGGGCTCATGAGCTTCCAATTTCCCAACACCCCTTCCCATCAAGGTGTTTACCTCCCACATGTGTCAAATACCACCCCTGTATGTGTCTTTTTTGTCTTGTCTGTTAGCCTACCCAGCCTAACTCCCCAAATATACCTACTACCCCACCCCAACATCCCACTCTCACCTGAAAAAAAAGGGCACATGTAATTTGGTCTAATTGGCATCACAACTTATTATTGTTGTCCTCACCCCTCTCTCAGGGGTTTGAGTGTCCAAATCTACCTCCAAATTCCGTGTATATGCACAGCAGTTGATGTAGTAGAAATGGGCAGCTATGGACTTTCCCCAGACCCTTCCTGCACACCGCTAGCTATTTCCCCTGTTGTCTTACTCTCTTTGTGCCCCTTTTTCACTACTTTCCTATCAACCCATTTTTCTTTTCTTTTAAAGAAATTAGCATGGGGGTAAGCAGGAGTAAGCATTTTTAAGCAGTAGTAAGCGGGTTTCACCCTATTTGCATGGGGGTAAGCAATGCCCACACTGGTTAAGCAATTTAGAAGCTGAGTAAAAGAAACTGTATCCGGAAGTTAGCAGTGCTTACCTCCACGCAAACCTGCGCAAACCCACTTACAATTGCTCAAAAATGCCTTAATCACTCTGTATCCAATGGCCCTTGTTATGCCCAGCAACAAAATAAACAGCCTTTGCAAGTCTTGAACCCAGGACCCTGCACACCATAGCTAAAGTGATTTACCATTAAGCCATGTCAGATATACTTAACCCTGCTGTTGTCACAAACATATCATCCAGCCCAGTCATTCAGCAGTACAGGAAATGTATTTCAACATGTAGATGTATGTGTGTGTGTGTGTGTGTGTGTGTGTGTGTGTGTGTGTGTGTATATATATATATATATATATATATATATATATATATGTATAATATATTTATATATATTAATATATAAATAGATAAAACATATCCTATATATGTAGATAAGATACAGATAAGATGCTAAGGCCTCTAAGACCCTGACTATTGCAAAGTTTATGGATTTTTGTTTAAAGAACAGTCTTAGTGGGTTCCCACATATTATTAAGGGCTCCTGGGACTGCCTTAAAAAAACTAAACTAGGATCTTTATAGGGATGATATGATTTTGGTTACAATCGACGTGAAGGACCTCTTCAATGTCATACCGCACTATGAGGGAGTAGAACTGTTTTATGATTATCTGTGCAAGAATTCACAACATACACACTCTAGAATACTTACACTTAGGACATTAACAGAACTGGTCCTTGAAAACAATTACATTCTGTTTGAAGGGCAATAAAGAATTTAAAAAGTATATATCTACTATTTACAGGAAGCCACCGTACTCCAATACTCTACACCATTTCAATAGCGGCCATCCCCTGCGTCAAAAAATAATCCCTGGTTAAGGGGCAGGGCATAAAGCTAGCAAGAATGGTTAGTGAGTTAGATACATTTTATGATGAAAGAGACAAATTGTTAGGTATGTTGGAAAAAAGGGGATACTCGCAGGGATTTGTAAGTTACCCAAAAAAGAATATCAGGACATTTTTATCTATTGTTGGACCTTGGCAATGGAGGTGGTACACAAGGTGCAGTCATGGATGGTAGTGACAGCAACCATGGTGTGTATAAGAAAGCTATGATCCTGACATATGCCCCACAGTATTCCCTTTTTAGGGATGTCCTTTTTAAGAACTGGTTTATCCTACAATGCAATGAACAGCTAGGTAATGCATTAGGTAGAATACCATTAGTGATATATACAAAAGACACTAGTCTTAAGAATATGTCAGAAAGGAACAAGGTGAGGGCAGGATCTCACACTAGTGGATACATCAGGAAATGCGGACATTGTTCTCAGTGTAAATTTATCTTAGAGGGTGATAGAATGAACATTCCTGGGTATGGTATGGTGAAATCAGTACACAGAAATAACTGTGGTACCAAAAATGTAGTCTGTATTGCACTATGTCAAATCCGCAATAGATTCTACATTGGTAAGACAAAAAACTCCTTCAGATTGGAGTCCGGGTCTGAACTGTCTGCAAACAACTAAAGTTAACTTTGAGTATGTGTCTACCTGTTTGAGCCAATATTCATTTTCCCCTGGAGGGCACTCTGCTTTGGCTTGTAAGCAGCCCCCCCACACATACACACACTCATCCTCCACTTTGTCTCTTATTCCCTTCTGTTAGCAGATAGTATCCATAATTTGATCAATACTGTGTGTTTGATAATTTAAACTGAGACCACAGTGGCCTACTGATACAAGGTTATCCTGTTTTTCCGCCTGAAAATGGTTAAGAAATGACTTACAGTTTCAGAGCAGTCCTTGGTCAATTGTGATTGCTTCTCAAACACTAACTTGTCTTTGCTTTGCCTCATTAGCAGCAGTACAAAGAGCTGCCTGCTCACACCCTTGTTCTCCCCTCCCCCTTCCCTGTTTATTACCTTAAGACAATCCCAAAGTTAATAAATATTACCTGTGGCAGGCACCATTTTTTAAAACTACAATCACCCTTGTCACTATCATATGTTCATTCATCAATTACCTCTGTTACCTGATTGTTTCCAGCCCCCTCATAAGAGCAACTAACAGGGTCTCTACCTGCTTTGCTCCCCACCCCGTCCCCTATTACCTCCCGCCCCCAGTGGTCCCACCTTTATTACACTCACAAACCCCTCCCATCTTTCCAGTAGCCAACCACAGTGCTAACCCAACACTACCTCCTCCATCTTCCCACTACTATCACACCTCCTCAACTAACATGTACAAGCATACCTTACCTATGCTCACTGCATGCACTCTCCTTGCATATCTTACATCCTACCAAAGCTCTATCATTCCCACACTCAACCACTACCACTGTACTACTACTCACACCACCACTCATGTCTCACCCTCACTCAGCTCCCCTCCCACCAACTCAAGAACTATCCCTATGCACCCCCCACATATTCTACCAACTATATTACTCAAACATAAAGCATCCCTACAACTTAACATAGTAACCCTCCCACCATACCTATTACCCAAAGAGCACAATCATAAAGTTTCCCTTATAAACAAACACATTCAAAAACTGAGAAAACTAATAATCTCATGCATATCAAAACTAGCCCTAAGTGGAGATATCCACCCCAACCCTGGCCCTACCATCTCCAACCCCAATCCTCATAATCAGACTAGAATCCACAACTTCTCCCATATTACAGACAATAGAAAGCCAAATGACTTCCTTCTACTAAGCCTAAATATTAGAAGTATATCCAACAAAGTCCATGAACTCCATGCCACCATAGACTTGTACTCCCCAGATACAGTCATCCTGACAGAAACCTGGCTAAAACCTCACATTACCAGTGAGCAAATACTCCCTACAGGTTATGGCATACTAAGAGTAGACCGGCTAAACAAGAAAGGAGGTGGTGTAGCTATAATATTTAAACAGCATCTAAACATCCAGATCTTAAAATCATCAGCTCCACAAATAGGCAATGAAGAAATAATATATACCAACCTCAAAATAAACCAAAACAAAACCATCAACATAATTGGATGCTACTTCCCACCTGGCCAAAACATCCCTCCACTAGAAAACCTCCTCAGCTGGTCTACCCACCATCTCCCCAAGAAACTATAATTTTAGGTGATTTCAATATTGACTGGCAATCCTGTTCTGGCAACCATCCAACCCATCATGTAAACCTTCATGGCTTCACCCAACTAGTCCAGTCGCCAACCAGGATAAATAAAAACTCCAGCAAGCACACTACCCTGGATTGGATACTAGTCAGTAAGAGCCCCCAACCATATATAACAGGCTGCTTATCAGATAGCCTCAGTGATCACTCCCCAACATTCCTACTGAAAAAATACCTATACCAAGCTAAACCTGTCATCTACTGTCAGATACGTAAAAAAATAAACTTTAACCCACTCACATTCATCTCATCCCTCAAAGAATGTAACTGGCATCTTCTAAAGTACCTCAGTCTTGATGATGCAGTTGCATTTTTTAATACTACCTTCCTGAGCATCCTTAATTACCATGCCCCCATAAGACTTTCCAGAATCAAAGCACAACCCTCCCCATGGCTACAGAAAACCACTAAGTCAGAAATGAAAAACAGGGATAAAGCCTGGGACCACTGGTGCAAAACCAAAACCCCCTCAACTAGGCAGAAATTCCTAGAACTACGCAATAGAGTCAAAAAGCTAATAAAACAGGTCAAATTCCAATACTACCAGTCTGCCCTAGACTCCTCCAAACACAGCCCCAAACAATTCCGGTCCTCCATAAACTCCATCCTCCACCCAGGTAAAGTCAGTACCCCTCCTCCTAACATCCCTCACTCCTCAGAAAATATTGCTACCTCATTCAACACACACTTCACACAAACCATACTATCACTAGCTAAACAACACAACCCCCCTCCAACCCACACCTTCAACTACTAATCTCCCCACTGCCTTCTCTTTTTCTCCTGTACCTACCTCCAACATAAAAAAACTCTTAACTAAACTTAAACCCACCAAATTAGCAGCAGACAACCTCCCAAGTGAATACCTATAAATCGCAGCTGATGCTCTGGCCTGCCCAGTATCCATCTTGATTAACTGATCTCTGTCAGAAAGTTATGTTCCCACACAGTGGAAAGTATCACATATAATTCCCCTCCACCAAGGCGGACCCTCCACAGAACTAACCAATTACTGCCCCATAGCTATTCTCTCTCCACTCTCCAAAATACTAGAGAGATGCATACACTCTCAGGTCTCAGACTACCTCCTTACTAACAACCTCCTTTCCAATACTCAGCATTGTTTCTGACCAAACTATAGCACCACCACTGCCTTTCTCTCCTTTACTAACACTATCCTTCAGCATAAAAACAATGGCTATCTCTCCTCTTCTACTTTCCTAGACCTATCTAAAGCATTTGACATGGTCCCACACAAACAACTTATCTCTGTCCTCAATAACCTATCCTTCTCACAATCAGTCACCAACTGGTTTCAGAGTTACCTGTCTGACCGCCAACAATCCGTTGTATGGCAGAATTACATATCTCCCCAACTACCTGTCTCCATAGGGGTTCCCCAAGGATCCATCCTTGGACCCCTACTCTTCTCTGTTTTCACAAATAATCTAGCCTCTGCCACCACACATGGCACACTCATACAATATGCAGTTGACTCGACCATCATCTGCTCAGCCCAGTCCCTACCCAAACTGCAAAAGGTTACAGAGGAAGCCTTTTCCTCTGTTGAAACTTGGTTATCCGATGCCCAATTAATACTCAACCCAAACAAAACTAAACTACTCATCTTCCAACCCACCAAACATACTCAAAACAACTCTCACTTTAACATCACAGCAAAAGACAACACCACTATATACCCAACTGAACACACCAAATTGCTAGGAGTGGAAATAGACAATAAACTAAAATTTGACATTCACATGACCATAAAAAAGTCCACAAAAAACTAGGAGCGTTATACAGAAATAAGCATCTTCTCACCAAAGCAGCAAAGATTTCAATAGCAAATTCCCACCTTATCTCCACCCTACTTTATGCCTCTCCAATATATACCAACCTAAGGCAATGCGATCTAAACAAGCTAGAGACCTGCTACAACAAAATTGCCAAATTCGCCACAGGGGCATCCTACCATAGTCACCACTGTCTCTCACTTGCTGAACTGGGCTGGCTTGAACTCCCTCACCTCCTTCAATGGTATCAACTCTCACTTGCCCACAAACTAGTAAACCATCCACTAAATGTCCCATCCCTCCAGAATCTACTCCAACCCTATCGCACCACCAGACCACTAAGATCCAGCAACAAAAATCACTTGCAGATCACTAAAGCCAATAACTCTGCTGGTGAAGCACTACTCTCTTGCACCATAGCCAAATTATGGAACGCCCTCCCACCCACAATTACCGCCGTACCATCATGCACCCACTTCAAAACTTTAATAAAAGCGCACCTAAAAACATGCTGGCTATGCCCTTGCAACTCCCACTCTAATATCACCCACCCCATCCAACCACTACCTTTCTTTCCACTCCACTAACTTCCTTGATTATAGCAAGCTCAGATGCTCATAAGCCTAGTACTTATACAGCAGGAACTTCTTATTTTAACATTTGTTAATGTCTGCTATGTACTTCACAGATAAATATTCTAGTTGTCTACTGATGTACTATCTGTAAATATGTTGTAAGTAATTGCTATGTAAATTGTTAATCGCTATGTTATCCAATGTAACTACTGTCTGTTTATTTTAACTGTGGAGCTTTTCTCCCCGGGCCTCCACTGAAAATGGACCTACGTTCAGTTGGACACTCCCGGTCAACAAATATAAATAAATAAATAAATAATTGCAGATATATCAGCATACATATGACATTGGGAAGGGAAACATCAACAATGCCCTTGCTAAACACATTACTAAATTTCCAGAGCATTGTTCTAAATTTACAATACTTGAACAGCTTGAATGTAATGGGGGGGGGGGCAACTGACCTATTCCTAGAGTTTAAGGAAATGACGTGGCAACTAAGGGTTAATGCCACGAGCCCCCCTGGACTGAATGAAGTAGTTTCTCTATCTAGTTATCTCAAGTTAAAATCAGATTACCATTAGTAATAAAAAAACTCGTATAGTTATGTGTATATTAGTTATTTTGTCTCACATCTTGTTTGGCTATTTATATAGTTTTTTTAATGAAATTTCCTTAACAATTGTGGCAAAATACTTTTTATATGAATTGCTTTTAAGGAATGTCTACATATATATTACATATAGGGTTTGTATTTTTTGTAATGCAGTTTAATATTAGTAATAATTTAATAGGGGGGTATGGCTTTAAAATATTTTAAAAATGTTACTGGAGGTTGGGACATTAATTGATTTATTGATTAAATATGTGGTATTATATAAGGTGGATTTAAAGTGTGTTACAACATTCTGAAGAAGTCACTGTTTTATTAACTGACGAAAGCGCTAAATAAAAAACATCACCCAGCTAAGAGTGTGACCTGTTCTTCTAATTTTACTTTGTTTGGGCATTTTGTGTTTTTTTGTAGATATAGACATAAATATATATATATATATATATATATATATATATATATATATATATATATATAAACATATATACACACAAATGCCTACATCTATAGATATATATGTCTACATCTGTATGTCTAAATATATACAGCAAGTTATATATATGTAAGCAGATATATATATATAGCCATATAGGTGTGTATGTACATACATCTGTAGATAATGGGAAAATAACTAAAACATATATGTCCACATGCACCGTTAATGGGGATGAGAGGCCCCAAACAATATACGTCTTGTAAGAATAGGTATACCCCCCCAGTCAAACACACTACCAAGTGTTGCAGATCATATAACCAGGACCTGACATGACATGGGCATCCCTAGGATACATATACACAGACACATATATGCAGATACAGATATACATGTATAATATATATATATATATATATATATATATATATATATATATATATATATATATATCTATGTGTGTGTATAGTAAGATGCATATGTAGTAGGTGCACACAATATGGAACAGCCACTTTTCCTACAGTTACCACCTTACCAACTGGAGACTGTATGAGCCACCCATACAAATGACAAACATTGCCTGCAACATATACCCAAGGAGAAATCAAAGGATATAACACCACACACAGGTTTGCATAAATGGGAAAGCTTTATTTGTGTACTATTACAGTTGTATATGCCATGTGGTATAGCTGTTTAGATACGGACATCCATATAAACTGAGTAATACAGCTGTGAAACAGTTATACTAATACAGTAGTCTGGAAAAGTTAACAAATGTTGCTGTCTAGGCCAAGGCCATCAAGTAGTACAATAGTAAAGACAGACTGGGCCACAGGATACCAAACAATCAACAGTAAGTAATCCAGATGCATAGTTCAGCAGCATCTATCTACATCCTGGAGACAATCCCTAGGGGGTAAAAATCTCAGGTGACACAATTGGGATATAACTGTTACATAACAAACAGAACAGTCTGTACGGCAGGTGGCAGTAGGCCTGCATTTAACCAAGGTGGATTGTATGGTAATGTACATCCATATACCTTAAGGCAGCTCACCCCGGATGGTCTTCAGAACTTTAGGCTTTCAGGATTCTGTAGCGCTCCCATATACACATATGTATATATAGATATATGTATATATAGATACATGTATATGTATATATAGATATATGTATACATAGCTATATATGTATGTACATCCTATGTGTACAGATATGCCTAGTTATGTTGGTATATATGTAGGGGATCCGTACAGATGCCCAATGGTAACATCACCGAAACAGATTCGGCAGGGCATACTTGTGCGAAAGTTCTTTTCACCGAAGAAGTACTTTTGCATAAGTATGCCTGTTGCGGAGGTCGTACTATGGTGCAGATAAGGGAAAGTTCCCTTTTCCCCACTGTAGTGCGACCTCGGAGTGAGAATATTAAAGTAGGGGGTGGGTGGGGTGCACGGAGGCTTGCCCTCCTGCAAAAACGTAAATTTAATGTTTTTTTTTTTTAACACACTTTAACAAAAGCACTTTTTTGGTGAAAGCGCTTTAGTTAAAGTGTGTTTGGTGATTGTGGATTCGGACTATTGAACTTTCGTTCAATAGTCCTAGATCCATATGTAGATATCAATAACTATATGTGCATACATATCTATTCTGATATACCTACTACTGTCAATATATATGTAGATATCCATACGTATATGTGCATATGTACCTCTAACTGTATATGTGTAGACATATATTAATCAGTATATGTGTACATCTGGGTGTTTATTTGTATAGCTATGTACATATACATATCCATCTATGTATGTTGATATGTATATGTGTATGTCTCCATAGATATCTGGATAATTATATGTACATATATCCTCACCATAAGTCCTGAACATGGAGTGCAGCCCTACCCCAGACCCTATAGTCCCAACTTTGTAGTGCAAGGGGATGTCAGGTATGTATAGCAGGTATATTTGTAGACTACTGCTACTGTAACAGGGAGTGTCTTCACAGACATGGTGTGTGTAGGAGGTCACATCTGCTTTTAACATGTGTGCCATTGGCTACTGACAGACATCCGAAGGACATCATAGTACAGTACCACTGCTAGCACTTAATGCTCCTGTGGACTACAGCAGGGATAATGGCCAATATATGTGGACAGTCTGACACACTCTGGACAGTCCAGAGGTATACACATAACCCCTTAGTGCAAGACATGTGGACCACTCCTGACAATGTGGATGTTAACAGCCATGTTGATGGGTATAACATTTAACTAGTGGTATACATGTGCTCCCATAGGTTATGCATTCACACATCCCTGCCTGTCCTGCCACATACTAACTGCTGGTACGGAGGTGCCATGTCCACATACTACCCACTAGATATTGACATACATCTGTACAGCATCCCACTGCTCTGTCTGACATACATGACTGTTATGGTGGTCTGGCGGCAGTACATCTGGCAAGTATCTGGACATTACATTTCACTGGGTAAGTACAATAAGTTGCTAGGCATGTAACAAAGCACTGTGCAGGCTACAGGCAGACCGGCTCAACACTAGCCTACATTTCCTATGGGGGAATGCACATGCACCTGCATATATAGCAGGCTCTACAGGCATGCGACAGCAAAGAGTAACATACACCTGGGTGAAAGTGCATAACCACAACCAATGTGAACACAGCCAGAGATGGCTAGCGTATTATTACAGTATATGAACTATCTGTTCAACACCAACCTCATATGTGCCACTCACACACTAACCCTGCAGATACTGGGCCACTACACAGTGTGCTCCAATGCCTGTCTGTGGCATGGGACATGTGTGTGTATGGCCCTACAAACATGTGAACAGTTGCATATTGCTGGCCAACTCCTCACGGGTGTTGGGGAAATATACGTGCTCAATGACATATGCTGACATGGCACCCAGGAACTGGTGGAGTACCCTGGATGCTGATGCCTGTGAGATCCCCATCATATCCCCAGTTGGCCTTTGGAAGGTACCTGTAGGTAGTATTCCTAGGCCTACACATACCTTGGTATCCACTGTGATGGGTTCCCCTCTGTTAGTTCTGTGTGTCAGGTGTGACCAGCACAGCTCAACAATTTGCTGTAGGAGGTCCCTGTCCACCCTACAGTGCTCCACTATCTCCAGCTCATGTAGCCCCTGGTAGGTTACCCTGGGTCTGTACACTGTCTCTGTCTCCTCACTGTGGGTTGGTCGACAGCATTCACATCCTCACCACCTTCAGCCTCTTCCACAAGTTGGTGTATGATAGTTATTGCAGCCCCTATCATTTTGTGGTTTCAATGTTAAAAGTTCCCCGCTTGTCTACACCGGTGGTGTTCTGGGCTGGGCTGGGCTGGTTTGCTGCCCATGTAATTGGCTGATTCTGATACATTTCACTTGCCAGCGATGCTAGTTCTCCTAGATTACCTTCCTACTGCTGTTTTCCCTTCCCATTACCTTCCTGTTTAAGCCCAGAGGTGCACCTCACAAACACAGTGCTCAAATGTGCACAGAGCTGCTATTTCCTGGTTTAACTTTTTTTTAAACCTTTAAAACCCGCTGAGCAGTACGCACATCCACTTAGGCAATGTAAAGAGTGCTAGGCAGAGTCAGACACACCTCCTTGCTTAGCTGTGCTTAGCTAGGAGCTAACCTGAACCACAGGGCTCCAATCCGCTTATACTATGCCTGACACACAACCCCCATGATGTCAGATAACTCTTAGGCTTGCAGCAAGCTATTCCTATTCTTACACTGTTGGGACCTGACTAGCATGCTGGGGAAAACTGGGATTCACTATCATTCCCCTCATTTGCATAGGATTGCCTGCTAATGCATAGTTACATGTCTCACACTGAGCCTCCCCCCCTTAGCAACCACTTTCACTGGCCATGTTGTTTTCTGCCTGCCATTGACTTTCATGGCAGAATCCTTCATGCCATGCATATCTATCTATGTGTGTGTGTGTGTGTGTGTGTGTGTATATATATATATATATATATATATATATATATATATATATATATATATATATATATATATATATATATATATATAGATATGGATCTCGTACTATTGAGGAAAAGCTCAAATAACCAAATCCAAAACTACTGACCACACTTTCACGAAAGTACTTTTCTACCTAAAAAGCACTTTTGCATAAGTCTGCAAAAAAAAAAAAAAAAAAAAAAAAACATTAAAAAAAACAGTAAACACGTTTATGCAGAGGGGCAAGCTCCCTGCACCCCCCAAACCCCTCCTACTTTTATATTCTCACTCCAAGATCGCACTACAGTGGGGAAAAGGGAATATTCCCTTAGCCCCACTGTACCGCAACCTCAGCAAAAGCCATTATATCATTATTTTAATTTTGTTGCGCTCAAGAACAAGAACTCCATAATGAGGCATACTCACAGACCACAATTATAGTAGAGCGTGTGTTTGGGATGCTCAAGTCACGGTTCCGGTACCTGGACACATCCGCTGGAGCCTTGCAGTACTCACCAGCTATATGTACCCAAATTGTCATCATATGTGGTATTTTGCCGAAAAAGCACTTTCTCTAAAGTCCCCAAGAAATACTAAAAAAAAAAAAAAAAAAAAAAAAAAAAAAACATACAAACACAAAACTCATGTTTACACAGGGGGGCAAGCCCTCCTGCACCCCCACACCCCCCTACTTTTATATTCTCACTCTGGGATCGCACTACAGTGGGGAAAAGGGAATATCCCCTTATAAACACAAATGCCAGAAGAAGAAGCTGGATTGAACCCACTCAAAGTAATGCAGGCTGCAAATCACCACAAAGTTGTAGAATGCATAATCCACTATATTAACTGAAGACCAAAAAAAAAAATCCAAGGATGAGCACTTTCGTTCAGAAAGATCTAGACTTCATCAGACAATTTACCCCACATAGTTACATCCTTCTTATACAGTTCAAACAGGAAGTTCCACCCAGTTATAAACTAATCAATTATGTCATTAAAAGCACAATATTTACAGTCACTGAATTTAAAAAGCAGACAAAATATACAAACTGAAAAAGTTCATGGAACACACCACTCTAAAAACAGACTATATATAAGCACTGCTTCATAAAATGACAATGTACAATAAATATTTAAATATGTTGAATCTGTTAAAACAATAAATATGTGTAATTAAATACTAAAAACTAGATATAGTAGAAAATGTTAAGAGAAATAAATACACTTATAATAAATACTGAACATGTGAATTATTTAAAATGTTAAAATGCATAATGGAGAAATATATATATATATATATATATATATATATATATATATGTACATATTTTTTTTTATCTTTCCAGTGCCTTTTGTTTTAAAATTGGGCTAATGGAAATATGCTCATTCAGGCCTGGCCAGTTCCCAGCATTCAAACGTAATTGGCAGTATAATTCTCTTTTCTCAAGTAATAGTGACCATGCACCACCCCTCATGTTGGTACTGATATTGTCTATAATAAAAAATTGGAACTTATGGTCATTATACTACAAAACATGTTTGCTAAGATAATTAATTTCTTTTTTATTCCTTATGTCATATAGGTGTTCGTATATGCAATTTTTTTAACTTTCTATCAGTCTTGCCTATGTAAAAGCAAGAACAAGTGGTACACATGGCACAGTAAATCACTTTTTCCAAGTTACAGTTGTATTTCTGATTGATTCTAATTTCAATATTATTGATGTCAGAAATATTGCCTTCTTTAAACTGCAATATTACATCTGCCACATTTGTTCATAGAACCTGACCTGTGGTTTGGGTAAGAGTTACTGCTCTCAAATATGTTTTTCATATTCTTGCCTTTCCTATATACCATAATAGGTTGCAGTCATATTAGTGGTCTGATGTTCTTGTCATGTCTCAAAACAGACCAGTTTTTTGTTAAGATGTTTCTTACTATATAACTATCTTGAGTGAATACAGTGATAAAAGAAGTCTTATAATCATTCTTACTGGCAACATTGTCAGTTTCTTGATTACTGGTGGAAGGACCACTGTCAGTCATATTACAAGAAAGTAAAGGTACATAAAACCCACGCTCTCACTTGTTAACCACCTCAATCATTATATCACTAATGAACTTACAAGGATAGCCTATTTTTTGAAACATATTTTTCAAGTTGTCACATTCATCTAAAAATTCATCAATACCAGATACCATGCGGGCCGCAAGCATGAACTGTCCCTTAACTATTGCTTTCTTTTGTTTGACTGGGTGCGCGCTAGAAAAATGCAGTAGTGAGTTCGAATACGTGCTTTTCCTAAAGATTTTTGACATAAACCTCTTATTTTCATAATCCTTTTCCAGAAAGATGTCTAAAAAGGAAATTTTGTCAAGGTCTCTGGTATAGGTGAACTTTAGAAATTCTCTGGTGGTTCCAATATAATTTATAAAATCATCAATAGCATTAACAGGTCCATCCCACAGAACAAACATATCATCCAAAAACCTGGTGTAAAACTTGATGTGCTCAAAATAACATAAAGAAAAAAGAAATTTCTTCTCCCATTGCCTAACTACAATATGTGCATATAAACCACCACATGCAGACCCCATAGCCACCCATTCTTGTTGTAAGTAAATTTCTTTGTTAAACAAAATTAAGTTGTTTTTAAGGACAATTTCCATCAGCTGTGAAAAGACCTAGATCTGGAAGTGTGAGATATCTTTTTCATATAAGAAATCTGTATACCACTCCAAACCAATTGTGTGAGGTATGACTGAATAAAGGGCCTTAATATTGATAGTAATAAAAACAAAAGTGTCCTTGAAAGGTATCTCATCTATAGCTTGTAAGAAGCTCCATGAGTCCTTGCAGATATGTGTCTCACTCCATATGTGTTCTTTTAACTTATTGTCCAGATATCTTGCAAGTGGATGGGTAATGGACCTCTTGGAGTCTACTATGGGTCGCATGGGTGGTTGGCTAAGATTTTTATGCAATTTTGGCAGCCCAAACATGACTGATATTTTAGGGCAGGGAACAGAGAGAAAATTAAGCACATCAATAGAAAGTGAACCCTCTATATATAAATCTTGGAGTTCATTCCTTATGTGCTGGTAAGAAGTGTTCAATTCATTAATGGATGATCGTAAATATGCTTTTCCTTCTAGAATACAAAGCATTTTCTTGTTATAGTCCTCATAGTCCATCAAGACAACACCTCCACCTTTATCAGGTTTCATAATTCTAATATTTTGTGAAAAGATTTTTATTTCGTGCATTACCTTTTTCTCATTCATATCCGAGTTCCTACTAGAAAGCTTAGAGTTACGTATATCTAACTCACACATGCTCTCAAATAGTTGGACAATGGGATGAAGTGGGGGGGGTTATATGTACTAGAGATGGCTAAAGGGTTGACAAAGGAACCAGGTGCAGAGTTTTTAAAAAGAATATTCAAGTTCAGCTTTTGTGTATACATTCTTAAATCCATAAGAGTATTAGAAACATCTAGGGGCTGTGGGGGTACAAAGGTGAATCCTTTGGCAAACAAATCACAGTGTTCAGAATTAACAGCAATGCTGGAAAAATTGTACACATTAAAGTCACCTAAAGTGTTGGTAACTATGTGACAGGGTGGGAGTAAATGGTCCATATCATCACCTAAATTGTTTGGTGGTGAATGCAACAACTTAGTTAAAGTCACATTTACATCCTGTTGTTCCAGGACTGGAACCTCTTCCCCCCTGTTCACCATCCCTCCCCTGTTCCAATGGTTGTTCTTGTTTATTGGGGCCAAATACCAATTGTTGTTTCCCTGGGGACCTTTGTTCCTCAGACGCTCTGAGCGTCTCGGGGGGGAAACTCTTCCATGTCTAAAAAAACCTGACCAGCATTACTAGTTGAAGGATTATCAGTACCAATAACATTGCTGTTAATATTTCCGGGATTCCCATTAGAATTAATATATTTTTGCCCCATTCCTGGGAAGGGGGAGGTCTGGGATATGCCAGGCCATTACTATAGTCATTTCTGTCCCTATTCAGTTTCTTAGTTTTACGAAGTTTAATAGAACTTACTAGATGCTCCATACTATTAAAAATTCTCACATGCTCAAATTTGTGTTGTTCATAATGCAAATGTTCACAAATCCTTTTATCAATATCAGAAACAGAAGCAGATAATTCATTAATTAAAACATCATTATATTCTACTATCAAACGCATATATTCTATGCCATGTCTATCAAATAAAGTGACTAGCTCTTTAAATAGTTCAGAATTGTACTGTAACCCATTAGGGTAGCGCCACATTCTTAAACCTTTTGGCACTATATTGTCCTTAATACATTCTCTAAAATAAGCATTGTCAAGCTGAAGTCGCTTAATTTTAGAAAGTTTGTAATCAAACTGATCAAAAAGAGATGGTAAATCATTGTTACCAATGTCTATTGTGATTCTCTCAGCTTCACCAAAGGAAAAAGTTTCTGCAAGGCAGTCTTTTAATGCTGGAACTGTGCCTGCCGATGAATTAATGTTCACAGACTGATTAATGTGTTGTCCACAAGGTATAGATTCATTAACACTGTCCTCTCCATTAGAAACATTCAAAAAATGTCCATTAGAAGGTTGTTGAGAGTTATTTGAAAGAGGAACATCCCTTAAAACATGCTGCAGGCTTGTGGAAGCCATTACAGCCCCACCAGCTGCCTGCTGCTGATGCATGATGATGTTAGAAGGGGGTGTGTTCAACAAGGAATCCACTTTGAGTGACAGTGACTGATATTCCCTTATCCCCACTGTACTACGATCTCAACAACAGCCATTCCCCCACGATTTCCCTTTCCTTTTCACATACTCGCGTGAAAGTGCTTTTTTGGCAAAAAGCACTTTCATGCAAGTATGCCCGGCGTTTCAGTCCGGGACCCATATATATATATATATATATATATATATATATATATATATATATATATATATATATATATCTGTGTGTGTCTGTGTGTGTGTGTGTGTGTGTGTATGTATGAATGTATAGATAGATGTATATATAGATACAGCTATAGATATGGATAGATGTTGATAAAGTGAGTGAATATAGATTTGTGTGAATGCGATTTACGTACATGATTTGATCAAAAATACAAGTGTTCGACAAGACTTTTGTGTGAAAATAATTGGCCTAAATGTAGTATGTGTGAAAACAGTACACCAATATGGTTTGACCAATTATTTTCACACAAAAGTCTTGTTGAACATTTGTATTTTTGATCAAAAATTGTAGGTGAGCTGTGTTCATGTAAATGAGTATCCACTCAATTTACATCCATAAATCATATTGACAGCTACACCTAAATGCATATACATATTTAACCTATTCCTTCCTAGATCTGCTGCTGTGCATACAGCACATTAGGCAACCCATAGCAGGTACAGGTTTGGGTTGCCAGCCCAAGGCCCAACCCTCCTCAGAGGGTGCACCACACACTCACACCTAGGGCCAATTTAGAGTGTCCAACCCACCTACTGCACATTTTTGGGAAGAAACCCACATGAATGCAGGAAGGAAATGCAAACTCCACACAGAAGGCACCCCAGCTGAGAACCGAACTGGAGAACCTCTTGCTGTGAGGCAACAGCACTAATCACTACACCACTGCACCATCCTAACCTCTTCTTTACCTCTAAAAATTCTGTAAAATGCTGAAAGTCAGCCATTTTTTAGATATTTATATAATTTGTGGATATCTCTCTCTCTCTCTCTCTCTCTCTCTCTCTCTCTATATATATATATATATATATATATGAGATCAGAGTTAACAAATCTAGTAAATTGGGGCAGAGCTGTAGAGTAGCAGTCTTGCTCAGAGTCTGAAGAAGGTGTATTTGACATAGTGTGGAAACAGAGAGAGAGAGAAGGAATAAGGGAAAATTCCATTAGGAGGTGTGGGTATGGCAGGAGAGCAATAAGGTTGGTATTGTAAACTTGTTCACGGTAGGTGTACTCTTTAAGATAATAAACTAACATCTCCTGTTTGTATCACAATAAATCCGAATTTTAAAGTTCATGAAGCAGCGGTTCTTTCAGCTTTGTTTCCTGCATTTTGGTTAGTGCTGTGTTTACTGCCTGAATTGCTACTGTGCCTTTTATGCTAGTTTATGTGCTTGGACTGAGTTTGGCACAGGTAGCGTTAGTCCTGTGGGGAGTGATATTTCTTGTACTCTTTAAGATGTTTAGTGGGGGACAGGAAATGTAAAGGTGTGATTTTAGCTGTACTCCTTAAGATGTTTGGTTGGGGACAGGCAATGTAAAGTCATTGATGGTAGCTGTACTCCATAAAATGTTTAGTGGGGGACAGGTAATGTAAAGTTATGATTGTAGCCATACTGACTAAGATGCTTTGTGTGGGACAGGTAATGTAAATCGCAGCTGCACTTCCTAAGTTGTTTGGGGGGAGACAGGTACCATGAAGCTGTGTTAGTAGCTGTCCTTACTAAGATGTTTGGTAGGGAGGAGGTAATGTAAAGGTGTTGATGGTAACTGTACTCCCTAAGTTGTTTGGTGGTGGAGAGATACCATAAAGCTGTGATAGTAGCTGTAATCCCAAAGGTATTCAATGGGGGACAGGTAATGTAAAGGTGTGATAGTAGCTGTACTCACTAAGATGTTTGGTGGGGATAGGTAATCCGGTAATGTAAAGTTGTTGATACTAGATGTACTCTCTAAGAGATTTGTTCAGGGGACCAGTAATGCAAAGCTGGAATGGTAGCTATACTCCCTACAATGTTTGTTGGGAGACAGGTAATGTAAAATTATGATGGTAACTGAACTCCCTAAGGTGTTTGGTCTGGTGGGGGACAGATAATGTAAAGGTGTCGATGGTAGCTGCACTCCCTAAGTTGTTTGGTGGGGGAGAGATAACATAAAGCTGTGATAGCAGCTGTACTCACTAAGATGTTCGGTCGGGACATGTAATGTAAAGTTATGATTGTAGCTGTAGTCACTAAGATGTTTGGTGGAGGACAGATAATGTAAAGGTGTTGATGGTAGCTGTAATCACTAAGATGTTTGATGGGGACAGATAATGTAAACGTGTGACAGTAGCTGTAATCACTAAGATGTTTGGTGGGGGACAGATAATGTAAAGGTTTGATAGCAGCTTTACTCACTAAGATGTTTGGTGGGGAGGAGCTATTGTAAAGTTGCAAGTGTAGCTGCACTCCCTAAGATGTTTGGTGGGGAACAGGTACCATAAAGCTATGATAGTAGCTGTACTTACTACGATGTTTAGTGGGAGAACAATAATGTAATGCTTTGATAGCAGCTCTACTCCCTGAGTTGCTTAGTGGGAAACAGGTAATGTAAAGTTGGGATGGTAGCTGTACCCCCTAAATTGTTTGGTGGGGGGACAAGTAATGTAAAGTTGTTGATAATACCTGCATTTTCTAAGATGTTTGATGGGGGACAGGTAATGTAACATTTTTGATCGTGGCTGTACTCCTTATAATGTTTGGAGGGAGTCAGGTACTGTAAAGTTGTGAGGGTGGCTTTACTCCCTAAGGTATTTGGTGGGGGACAGGTAATGTCAAGTTGTTAACAGTAGCTGCACTCTTAAGACACTTGTGGAGAGACTGGTAATAAGAAGTTGTTGATAGTAGCTTTACCCTCTATGACATTTGGTTGGGGACTGGTAATTTAAAGTTTTGATGATATTCTCTAAGATGTTTGTGTGGGACAGGTCATGTAAAGCTGTTGATGGTAGCAGAAGGCCCTAAGATGTTTGGTGGGGGGACACTACCAATTAAAAGAATGACAGCTGCACTGCCTTTAATGTCCACATGGTGGCTTTTGGTTACTCAGAGGCTGCAGCAATGTTGTTGTTTGTCTTTTGGGTTTTCCCGGTAAGGGGTCGCCACAGCGGAACTCCGGTCCGCTAATGATTGGCAGTAGATTTTTATGAAATGCTGAGGTGCCAGCTCGACGCCCAACCTTCAACGAAGGAACGCCCATTTACGCACACATATCTTTCGAACGCTACCCAACCGCGGGGAGGACATGCAGACTCCACACAGAAGGCACTCCCAGTAATGTGGGGGATTCTAAGCTGTTGTGTTAGAAGTTCCATCATTTCCTTTTTTATGAGGAATGGCCAAACACTCAGTCTTTGCTCCTGTGAGACATGATAAACAGAGGGTTCTGTCATGTAAATCAAAAACCTAGACCAATGCTCATCAATGAAGTTCATAGACTGTCAAATCTTAGAAATGGAAGCAACTGTCTGCAGTTTAAGCTACTGGCTCTCCCAGAGTGCATTATTTTTACATCTTTCTCATCTTTAATTACAACAAACTCTGAAGCTGTTAGACCTTGCAGAACTATCTTCTACTAAACTCGATGTGATTATCTGAGATAAATTTCTTTGAGAATGACTTTCAGTACAAAGGAATAACGTAATCTGTCTACAAATACTGAACTGCATGGCTAATGCACACTTATTTGTTGGCGATGGCAGGCTATTGCAATATTAGTTAAGTCAAATCCAAGACAAAATAAAAATAGTGTAAAGTGTTTTAGATTAAATTACCTTTTGCTTCATTCCTCCACAGCAGTCACCCTTTTATTCTGTAAACCCAAAGTCTTAGTGAGTGCCAAAAACAACACAGAATAGTTTGTAACATCTTTCCTTGTCCAAACATAAAACACAAGTTTTGACTCTCCAGGGTGAAGGAACCATGAATGCTCAATATGCTATTTATTTTTATTCTAGGCAAAAAAAAAAAATACCCATTGTGTTGAGCCTCTTTCACAGTTTCTAATTAAATGGTTTATTTTTAGATTATTCCTTAAAAATAAATCCTAGTGCTTTAAAGCATCCAGATGTTTCACCATAATTTACTGTATGTAACCACCAGACAGTAAGAGAACTCCCTTCCGTTGCACTGTAGCAATACCATCTGCAGCCTGTTAAGAATAATTCTGGGCCATTTCTATGTTTGTTTGTAAGATAAGCAGCTCATATGGTTCCATCTTTTGAATTACAGTGGTATTCTTATGGATTTAGACACCAGAACACAATACAGTTTTAAGTCATATACTGTGTTTATCATTGAGAAATAAAAAACATAGTCCATTTATAAATGAATTACTACTTTGATATGCTAGTTTATAGCAAAATTATCTTAAAAATGCTTACAACAGAATCCACATATTTTGCTGACAACAAATAAACTTCTTCCTGCAGACCTAACTTTGACTCTTAAAGTTGGAATGAGCATGCCATATGATTTTGAGCAAATCACAACTGTTTCTTCATTGAATATTTAAGTTACAACTGGGTGAGAAATCAACTCACTGAGCAAAACTAGTTGGGAATTTTAACCTGAAGAATAAATTAAATGTAAACATTTGTTACAGGAGGAAAGCCTCCACACCTCATGTGGGAGGTGAGCTCCCAAACACTCATGACTCCACAGTCACACTAACACAAAGAAGGGAGAAATACCCCCCCCCTCAAAATATGTCACCACACACACTGATAGAGTACACTAGTAATAGTTTCCTGTGGAAAACAGTGAGAGAGTTCAACTTAGTTGAATTGTACTAAACCGGACAGAACCTCATCCAGTTTGCACTTGACGAGCAGTAGAGAAGCCCATGTAACCAGCAACTGATGCAAGTACACCTCAGAAATAAGACTCTTTGCCTTTCAAACCTCAAGTTCTAATAAAAAAAAACACTATTTACCTAAAGAATGTAACAGCTGGTCAGGAATGGAGAGAAAAGAAAATAAGTAGATAGCTCTGGGAATGTTTACTAATGAGATTATTAGCATTTTGAAACAGAGGTGTTATATTATATACAGTATGTCTTTATTTTAAGATGTAAAAAGCTGGAAAATACCTACCTTTGAATTTCTTGCAGCTTTTCTTCATGACTTTCATAATCCATTGCAGCTATCCATTTGTCAAATAATTCTGAAGAAAGGATGCTGCCTGGTATGTTACGAAGAAAATCCTATTAAAATGAAAAACAAATGAATATAATAAATAAAAAAAAAATGAGACATGGGTGATAATGGCAAACAGAGTGTATAATGCATGAATAACATTTTAATCTATATATATATATATATATATATATATATATATATATATATATATATATATATAAACTCAATTATAAGAAGTTTACCAGTCAGGCATACTTCATAGCTATGACTTTTTTTAATTTCATGCAGACACACAAAATAACTCTAGACACTGACCTAGCTAAGTTTAGCAACTAGAATGCACTTATATTTATCAACCAAACCACACAACAAGCACTCCCAAAAAGACTCATTTCCATACTGGAATGACCTCCTTGGAACCCATGTCATAGGGGCTGCTTAGTTCCCATCTGGCAGACCATATGTCAAGGGGTCTGCCAGGTGGGAACCATTTGACTACCTGACAACCATTTGTCTCCATGAGGACTGCAGTTCCATTAGTGGTCTGTCCAGGTAAAACAGTCCAACATTTATAAATCTTTTTCCAAGTGTTTTTTTTTTTCATTTGGAAACAACCAGTGGTGTTTGTTTAGAGAGTTATGTCTGTAGAACAGCTGCTTGAGATGTATGGCATGTTTATTAGCATTAGCATTAATAATTCAGTGATGTGTTTTTACTTCTGCATTTTCTAGAATGCCACTAAAACAGATAAATATCAATATACTTAAAGTGAGCTATCAGTCACACTTTCAAAGCAAATGTAAATAATGTATCAAATTTTACACTGTTTAATGCAAAAAGTGTGTTATTTTTGCAAATAATTTTGTTGATAAACACTGTCTATTGAATATTTCCTTGAAGCTGAAAACACTTGACATGATATTATGAAAGACTGATCCCACAATGCCTCACTATCTAGATTAGTTTATAAGCTACTATTTTCCATGCCAAGTGGAGGAACATGGCAGTTTTATATCATAATGTGACAATTGTACAGTACTTCCTTTTGAATATCTACCAAGGGGAAAACAAACCTAGGCTATCTTTATTAATTTAGTCTTCACTGCTGTGTAAAACCAAATGAACAGCCATGCCTGTTCTTAAGGATTCCCCTAAAGCTTTGCTGTAGTTAAGTGACTTACAGACTTGATCATGTTGTGAAACTGTGATGAAATCCTAGTGCTAAAAATGCTGAGTAATTAAATTATGACAGCAGAATGCCAACTTCAGTACAGGTAACAATAAAGTTAGATAACCTATATGATAGCAATCTTGTACAGTTGTCTATAGCATATGAAGCAGAGTGGTACCCTTGACACCTTCAGTATAAACCTAAATAACTGGATGGAGTGTTTCAAATTTTCTTTTGGTCTGTCTTGTGCTGTCCTTCTTTTGCCCACACAGATCTTCTGAATATGATTTATTGTCTAGAGATGTAGACTGTTTGCTAGTAAGTATCTATGAATTCATGAACCTAGACATAATAAAGGAGGTGGTTTATGTCTGCATTTAGTTACAATGACAGTGTTGTGAACCAGTGGCTTCTTGGACTGCTTCTGAAGACAACATCTGCATTTCTTTTACTGAATTACTCTTGATTTGTGCTAACTGCAAACTTCTAAAAATCTTTTCATAGTACTGTGATGATATGGGCTAGTACCAGCATAGCCAGCTGGAGTTCTGTAAAGAATGATATGTCCTTTGAAAATTAAACTGATTTATAATACATTCTTGTGTTACAAATGTATTAGAACTGCATGGCATTTGAATATCAAACTGATTTACACAAATGCTTATGTTACAAATGTACTGGAAATGTATGGCATTTGAAAATCAAAACGTGTTTGTAAAGTTGCTAGTGTTAAAAAAATGTATCAATGTATCCTCCTGGACAAAGAAGGAATATACATGTAAGACTGTATGTATATATATATATATATATATATATATATATATATATATGTTAGCAAAGGACACTGGAAGAGAATGGGTTAAACAGCTAGCTTACTTCTTACTTTAAGAAAAATGCTATTAGTTGGACTACCTGTTGGGCCATGGAAGTGCTTATCTCACAGCTCTGAACAGGACTACAGATGACATGTCTAGAATAAGCCTTTGTTCATTAGCTCAGTAAAAAGAGGGGAAGCCCCAGGCACTGCCATAAACATTAGCAAAACTTTAGATATGCATCTTAGCGCATGTATGCTAACATCATGTCTCAAGGTTCAAAGGGGAATAGTGTTAGAACCTAGAGTCAAGTGACTAGATGAGATCATTCTACCAGCTATCTTGGAAATTTTAGATATTACAAAGAAAAAATATATATGCTAGACACCTGCAACAACTGAAGAGGCCACTAAAGTACCTCACAAAGAGGATCCTAGGCCTTAAACACTTGTCCTATATGGACAGACTCAAAAAACTCCAACTATTCTCTGTCTCATATCATCTACTTAGAGGCGATCTCTGCCTGACATACAAATTCATGTCTGATCCAGCTCTGTTAGAAATGCTACATCTAAATAAATCCCAATTCCTCCACACCACATGCTCCAGTAACCTCAACCTCATTACCACAATCAACAGAACATGCTGGAGGGGAAAGGTTCATAACCCAGAGACTGCCTTTGCTATGGAATAGACTTCCCATACATGTCAAACAGAGCACCTCACTGGCCCTCTTCAAGAGAAACCTTGATGAGTGGATGGGAAATAGAAAATTCACCCTGGGGATCACTCCAGTGGCTCTACTCGACAGAGGCACTGGGAACTAAGGTCGGGTGGCATGATGTCAAGGTAATCCAATGGGTTAGGTTTGTAAAGGCTCCAGGGCCATTAGCCTAGTACACACCTATGAGCCTATGAACATATAAAAATCTCTCAGTATTGAGTATTCGTCCTTGGGCCTGACAACAAGAAGGACCATTCACCACATCATCTGCCTTGCTCTATTAAGTAAGTAGGGTATAGTAATTCTCCTAGATTCAGGCAGGAAAATATAGTGAAGCTTAGTTTAGATATTGTTTTTCTTTATTTGTCTGAGTCTGTCCATCAGTGTTATTTTCAATATTTCCTGTGATTTAAACTGTGGTTAACTGTAAATATATATTCAGTATTTTCATGCACTTTTACTATTTATTATTAACTATATTTAAAACTTTTATTGTGGCTGGTCCTTTTAGAAATTATCCAACCTTTCAGAGTGCTTATATTTATTTGGTGACACTGTGTGGGCCACTCCAGAAGGCCTAGCTGTCTCGTCAACTACTACCATTTGTATTTGTATTAATATTGCACAGTATAATTGGACACCCTTTGTTAAGAGGCCTTAGAGTAGCTGATTGTGGAGTGTCTGGTGACAGTGATAACTACCTTATACTCTGGGCAGAAGGGGGCACCACAGGTAAATCTGTGCTAGCCTTTCCCAGGTGTGTGTGTGTGTGTGTGTGTGTGTGTGTGTGTGTGTGTGTGTGTGTGAAAAATCAAATTTCACAGAGTGTGTGTGTGTGTGTGTGTGTGTGTGTGTGTGTGTGTGTGTGTGTATGTGTGTGTGTGTGTGTGTGTGTGTGTGTGTGTGTGTGTGTGTGTGTGAGCTACTTGCAGCAGGGACATGAAGCACTGGTTTCACCGACAGGATGCTAGAGGACTTGGCTTGGACACTCGGCTAAGGACTTAATCCTACATCTGTACTAGTGGGGAGTCTTATTGAGGCCCTGGAGGGAAAAAGATATAAAGAAATCCAGACCCTGGGTTGAATGCATTCCCTATGTGCTCTTACGGGAAATTGTGCTTTATGAAGAGAGGTCTACATCTGGAAATACTGAGTGCATCCATTTGTATTCCAAGTGAGCATCCCTCTCCAGTGTCACTGGTGAGGATTCAGGCTGCTTGATTACTGGAACAGAGTGGGGCTGTCACAAGTACCTTTCAATTTTCTCCTATACAAAATAAGCAAATTAAGTAAATTGTAGGGATCTCCTAAGAATTTGGAGTTGTAGTTTTTTACTAGCTTCCAGACCTTCTCCACATTCTTGCTCAAGTGTCAGAGTTGCCAGGTAAGTCGCAGGATTTGTTTTGTTTCTGGCATATTACTGGATTTACTTTACCTGCTATGCTTACCTGACAGCATATTTTTGGTTTAAGTCTAACAGCTCTGCTCATTCATCTGTGACCATAACTTGTCATTTCATCGAGCTAGTAAAAGGCAGACAAAAGCAACTTGTAGTATTCCATGCTTTTCTTAATTTTCTTGAACTATGTGGATAAAAGCAAAACTTTGCTGGACAAAAATAAGAATACTTAGCAGCTTGTTTATGTAGCAGTGTAGTATAATCTATTCTTCTTCTTTATAAAAAGATGTTTCCAACAACATATTATTTGGAGGAAAGACTCAGTTTAGCAATTACATGTATAAGTGGCAGAGTGGTACATTGCTTAGCACTGCTTCTCAATAGATTTTGGTTCTCAGCATAGTTGGCTTTTGTGTGAAGCCTCCATTTCCTCCCTTTGTTCAATTTTTTTTTTGAGTTGTATGCTCCAGTTTCCTCCAACATTCTAAAAACAAATCAGGTAAATCAGTGATCATGTAAGTTTATGCATGAGGTGTGTGTGTGTGTGTGTGTGTGTGTGTGTGTGTGTGTGTGTGTGTGTGTGTGTGTGTGTGTGTGTGTGTCTGTGTGTATATGTGTGTTCTGATCTCATCGAGGCCTGACTCCCTGCCTTGTACTCACTGCTAGCTAGGATAACTCAGGGTCCCCTATGACTCTGAATAGGATAAAGTGCACATCGAATAAGGAATGAATACTGTGCAAACTTTATCGTACTTCACTAGCCTCAGCAAGACACAAACTTGTGATGTAAAACATGGCAGTGACTAACAATGAAAACTAATGAAAGTATGTTGTATCTCTATATCATGCAGACTGAGATAAATTCCTTTATCAAACAATGCTATATCTGAATAGAAAAAAAAGAATGGTGGAACCTTCATGATCTGTGGCGGGGAAGAAATACATAATAAGGAACTGAAAGGTACTAAAGGATTTGTGGGCACTAAATAACATCTCTCCAATATAGGAAGTATAACTCTTGGATATTTTTAATTATATTGGAGGGGTGAGTTGTCTTTGTATTAACAAAAAGATCAGTTAATCAACCATTCATTTAACCAGTTAACCGAGAACTATAAAACAGTTTGAACTTTTCCATTTTCTACAAATTCTTATTTCATTGTACTAGCTACATTTAATTGACCTCCCAGAAGTACTCATTGGCCAATGATTCTTAAACAGCTGTGCTCCACATATAGAGGTGTGAAGAAATAAGCATTTGCTACTCAGAAGATAAGATAGCTGAAGGCAATGATTTAATGGTTTACCTTTAAATAGGCGATTACACTTTGTCGAACGGCCACTTCTTTGACGCGTTTTGCACGAACCGAAACCGTGAAAATTTTTAAATGTCGAAAATCATTCGACGTTCGACATTACCGGCCGCACAACACCGCCACACCCATGCTACCATGGGTCAAAAAGGGGCGAGGTTTTGCCGTTCGCACATTCGGAATTTGACTTCGGTGACGAACGCATTTCGGCCTTCGCGCAAGTCGAGTCGCCCATATCAGGATCGGCATTATAACGGTAAACCTGATTTAATATCATCTACATGCTGTCACTCAGGATCACTTCCTTCAAATCTGGTAACTTATATACAACAGGAAGTGGGAAGCAGGTATTGCCCTCCTAATATCACTTAAAATTACTGCAAAGTCCTGAAAGCCTACACACCATCCATTACCCAGTACAGTGTTTGTGTATACATGCCTAAATTCCACAAGTAATTGAGTATTAGCATACTTTTTGCAAGTCCCTGTGGTACAGTGAAAATCAAATATTAAACATATTAATGAAACTTGTAAGCGCCATCAGGAGAACCAGAGCTCTTCAGACAAAAACGGAGCATTCTTGACAACAAGTATTGTTTTGTAGACTTCAAAAACTAGCAATAACTTCAAGAAGTTTTCATTAGTATGAAAACTGTCAGATCACTTTAAACGTTTAATGGGTAGTCTAATATGGCCTAAACATCATGCATTTATATGTAATGAAATGTCTGTGACTCAGCAAGGAAAAGTACAGATATCACATCTGTCATTCTGTTTAGAGTATTAGAGTGTTAGAATATAAGCCAGCTATTTGCATGTACTATGACATCAGTAGAACTCTAGATGTGCAGGACTCGAGTTTTGCATTTCTAATAAGCCTAGACCTCTCAACCAATCGGGGACAAATTTCAACAGAATCAGGGATAAGTCACGAAAAAATCAGGGACAATCAGGAACACTTTTAAAATATTAATGCTATTAACTTGAAACATTGACAGAATCAGAACATATGAATTAATACACATTTTCTGAAGTAAAAGAAGTCTATAACTCTTAATTATTGTCATTATTCATTGTGTAATTCACCACCTTTCCTCCAAAAGTCACTAGTTTTAGGAGGGATTAAGAGGGACAGAGCTAAACTTTGAGTCAAAATCAGGGACATCCCTGAAAATCAGGGACAGTTGAGAGGTATGAATAAGCCCCACATCTCAACTAAGAATACAAACTACTGAATATGAATGTTAAAGAAGAGTAAATATGCACTACAAACAGGAAGCAAGCAATTTATGCAGAATCTTATCTACAAGTTCAAAGTTCAGTATACTGCCTGCCTATTCAAACAGTACAATAGTTAACTGCTGACTGTGGTACATGGGCAAAGCTTACTACACATCTATTGTGGTGTACCTTCTCCAGAGAAGAACAGTGAACTACGTATACTTTTATCAGAAATATCATAGGGAAGACAACAACTAAGTCCTAGCAATTTTTAACTGCTGATGTATGTATATCCTCAGACATGAAAAGACTGCAAGTCTATTTGCAAATTAAGAGTATAACTGTTCAGTTTTCTAAAATGACTTCTTATGCTGCCTATGAACATTTTGCCCTGAGCACATCCTACTCCCTTTAAGAATTTTGCAAATATCCCATTGACTTTAACTCCACACAATGTACTAAAATTCAAAATTTTAATTAGCTTTTATTCCTGGACATCATCTGCAGCCCTAAACTTTGCAGGCTCAGCTAAGTGATACTGATTTCTGGAAGCATTTGAAAATATCATTTTGTATTGTATTTCTGTATATTTATAGTCGTATTCCAGTCTCCTCCTGAATTTAACTTCTCTGATGTGGGACTGAGGTTACTCTTTTCAGAAAATTCTAAATAAATATGATGTGCAAAAATTAAGTTCATTTCAGAAAACCTCATTAACATTTTGAGGCATCCATACTAAATTTAAAGGGAGATTTAACAGTGGGAGCGGAAGACCTGCTGATCTCAGTGAACAGCTGGAAATGAATGTTTCCTTTGATTTTCAATGAAGACAGCTAGCCTGGAAATGGGAAATACTCCTAGATAGGCAGAAAAACAGCCAACATTCATACCTTTAGCACAACAGCTGTCACAAATACGGATTCACAGTCTATATGCACTTCAGCTCCACAGTCCAGTTTCTCCTTCAGCTCTCGGCATGATTTTGCATTAGCAGATCGTCTGAATATTCCCCTGGTGAATGGGCCTTCCTGATACAGAATATTAAGCATATCCTGATGAACAAGTAAATTAGAAATAATTAGGAACACTTCCAGACAGATTCATATGCCAGAAAAAATATCATACTATCATTATCTGTTCATGGATGACCATGCAATTCATGATTACTGTTACATTCAAGGACATAAGACACATTCTTAAACCTCTCTATTGGTATATTCTATATGTGAGAAGCATGCCCTTTTTAATATCTATATTTTTAAAAGTGATTACAGTCACTGCGAAAGCTTATTAATAATTCCATAATACAGTGAAAGGGATATTTATTTTCATATTAGCACTTAAATGAAACAATTTCACTTTATTACAGCATGGGAAATGTTGGTAAATATAATGAGAGCTGCAGATTCTGAACAGTGATTAGGTGTCTTAAAGGTTGTAATAGAAGACAGTGTTAAAGGCCTTGGTGAGATCTCCATGTGCTTATTGAGTTTATTGTTAAAAAAGTAGGGCAATACAGTTGTTGTGGTCCTTCTAACAACCAAATTAATTAACACAAAGAAGACTGTTGCTTTCAAGGTGTTGCCTGACTTGTTCTCTTACTGTTTGTTTAAGAACCTTGTTATATAGATATGTACAAGCATTTAAAAAATTGCATTGTAACAGTTTTGGCTGGAAGGATGGATGTGAGCTTAAGCAGAGCTGGAAAGGTAACATTATTTATTAACACTTTGTAGTTTTCCTGGAATGAATTGAGACAGGGTGTTGGTATTATGGGTGGCTTACTGGAAGTGGTGATGGAGAAAATAAGTATTTATTGAAGGTCTTATATCAGCAAAGCAGATTTCTATTGTTTCAGCAAATGATGGTTGACTGATTTTGGTTGTGGGGGGATAAGGTGTTGCGTTTAGTGGTTAATCTGGTGGGCTTTGCCAAGTGAGGAGGTTTAGATCTTTCCAGCATTGTTTAGGGTTGTTGATTAACAAGGTTAATATTTTTAATGTAAGGGTTTTAGCTTTGGTTGCTGGTCTTTTGTATATATTTTTGAGTTTATTGTATGTTTTCAAATATTGGAGAGTGTTATCTTATTATGCTGTTTTCAAGTACAGCTACTTTTGGGGGAAAAAAAAAACTTTTTACACAGGTTTGGAATAACCATGAAATTATCTTCTTCTGATTTTTCAACCATAGTTTCTTTTGGAAAAAAAAAAACATTTTCAGAGATTTGGAGTGTCAATGAATTTAGTAGAATATGGGTTAAATTTGTCCCTCATGGTTTAGTTGTGTGTGTGTGTGTGTGTGTGTGTGTGTGTGTGTGTGTGTGTGTGTGTGTGTGTGTGTGTGTGTGTGCCGGGGGTGGGGGGTACTTACTTAAAAAAGACAGTATGGACTTTTTGTTTGTGCATTGACATGGGTCCATGCAGTTCTGGCTAGTCCATTTAATAGACTAGGTGTGCTACTCTTGCAAAAAATGCAGAATATGATTAGTTTATTTGTTAGCAGTTTTAAGTTTCCTGAGATAGTTGGTACTGATGTTCCAGGGGAAGAAAAAACTTCATAGCAATTAAAAATAAAATGCACAGTACAGCATGATTGAGAAAATAACAACTTGTAGAGAAAGAGTATAAAAGAAAAGTAAGAGACAACTGTTACAATACAATGCATACACTTTTCTTAAAAATGTATGTATATATTTCCACAGTAAGCACATTGTTTTTATAACATATTCCACAACAAAGATTCAGAGGCTGAGAGATGGATATAGAAAAGTGAAAACAGTTAATGACTGATAATTTAGGTAAGAAAGAGGGGTATTATGAAGAGGAAATATTAGCAAGGAGTACATTGGCATTGTTTTTTTATTCTTTATGTATTGTTTGCTGTTGTAGATAATTAGTGTGCGAATATCACCTGTTTATTTTACCAGTGAGTAGGTATAATGACAATTAGTCAATAATCAGTCCAAGGATTCATGTTTTCCTGTGGCAGAATTGAGTCTAGTAGAATACTGAATCATTTGTTGTAGGTTGTGATGAGAAAAAAACTGTATAGGTGGCTTCTCTGTGTTAGAGGACTTACTTTTGGTTACAGATTCTTAGCATTGGGAATTTGTTATCTGGGACAGCATATCAGTGTGGATTTGTTTCTGCATGTTTAAGATTTGTGTGTGTGTAGGGGGAGGGCATTGTACAAGATACCTGTGAGGAGTTTAAGATGACTACCAGCTATGAAAGTACAACATAACCAACTGAAGCCACAGTCATAGATGTTGGGAGACATAGTTAGAATTGTGGAGTTTATGCTGTTACATATCATAAGCACTGATCTGCCATACATTTCTAGGCACTGAAGAAGTTTTATAATATGTTAAGCAGTAGAATAGGTGGTTTGATTCAAGACTTGTTGAAAATAAAGATATTCTGGGAAAATGTATCCACATTTCTTCTAAATCAAATGTTATTACTATGCTAACAGCATTGTGTAGGTTATTTTACATCTCTCCATTTGGAAACAAGTCTGTTTGCTGACCAGAATTGCAAGGGATATCCAGAGACAGTATTAGTTCTGACAAGATTGTTAATAGCAACTGTTTTGTGGGGGTTCTTGCAATTCTGGTCAGCTGTTTTTGATAATAGTGATATAGTGATTTTTTTTCTTTTTTTCTTTATAGGTTTGAGTGTGTTTGTATAGTGTTATGCCAACATGTGTGGATCTTGATAGTATGTTGATATTGTAAGGATTCCATTTTGCCAACACATGAATGCCATTTTTAGTGGTATGCATTTTGATTTTTTTTTTCCCGGTATGAGATTTTTTTTTAATAGGGAGTAAATAGCTTTAGGATAAGAAATCTAAGTAGAATGGTCAGAATGATTTGCATTTTAGGCTGTAAGATGTTAGGGAGGTTCTTTGAACAGCTAGGGTGTGATGTTACTGTTAGATGTACGAACATAGGTTTGCCTGTGAGGATGGGGAATGACGGCAGGTGTATTGGGCCCCATGACTCTTTTACTGTTTAAGTTTGATTTTTTTTTCTGAAGCCAAACTTCCAAAGATTAACAAGTTGATATTTGTTATAATATGCAATTCTATACTACTTTTTATTTTTGTTTTACAAGCACATGCTGCTTACTGCTAGCTGTGCTAGCTTCAAAGATATAATCAATTATTTCAGCCACAAGATGGCACTAAATATGCGATCACGGTTCTCTCCAATTTAAGACTAATATGGTGCAGTGATTAGCATTGTCGCCTCACAGCAAGAGGTACCCTGGTTTTATCCCCAGCTGGAGTGCCTTCTGTGTGGAGTCTGCATGTCCCCCTGTGGTCGCGTGGGTTTCCTCCGGGTGCTCCGGTTTCCTCCCACATCCCAAAGACATGCTGTAGGTGGATTGGGCACTCTAAATAGTCCCTAGGTGTGAGTGTGTGTGCCTTCTGTGGAAGGTTGGGTGCCGGGCTGGCAACTCGACACTGTAAAACTCCACTGCCAATCATGAGCGGACAAGGTGATCCGCTGTGCGACCCCTAACCGGGAAAAGCCGAAGGAAGAAGAAGATAGTCCTATGGAGTTTATGGAGTTGTAGTTGCATTTAGTGTTCTTGAGCTACTCAGGGTAACTGCAGATTTTAACATCAGGAGGTTTTGGCTATCTTATGGTCCATTGTGTCCCACTATATTGATGAATGGTTTCAGTGAAAATTATTAAAAATTACTCTGGTAAAGTTGAGGGCAGGCCTCTCCATTCCCACTATCCAGGGAATATTGTCACCCACATATTAAATTATTTTTTTTCTATTCAATATCTTAGGTTTTAATTACAGTTCATGTTATTGCCATTACATGGGATTATATATTTATTTAAATAAATTATACTTTACATGCTTATTATATTGTGTGCATCTTAGAAATTCATATTGGGATATATTCAAATCTACCTCTCAAACAACTTTTTTACTTGCTGGGATATATGAAGGTTATTTAATTATACTTTATTGTTTAGTATTGTATATATTCATACTTGTCGCTCCCACACTTCCTGATTTCTCCCCCTTTCTACCTACCATATGATTACTTCTTCTTGTAGCTTTAGTAAAGCACCAGCCAATGGCATATCTGTACTTACAATAACCACAATAAGTCCCTTGTATTATTACATAATTCTACCTAATGTTCGGTATATGGCAATACTGCACTTGTGATTTTACTGGTAACTAATGAACTGCACATTGCTTATTACATTTGTGATTTTATTGGCACCTACATGTCTTGTATTAGAAGTTTTTTATACTTAAGGTTGTTAACTTTTTTGTTAAGGTTTCTGTATGGAGCTTTTCTCCCCGGGCCTCCGCTGAAAATGGTTTCTAGCTCAGTCGGACTAACAATAAATAAAAAGATATACCATGGTTTAGCCCACACTATGCAGGTGATCTACACATTTTACACACACACACACACACACACACACACACACACACACACACACACACACACACACACACACACACATATATATATACTTTTTAATGTATTAATATAGATGTATATCTTAAATGTTTTTTCAACATTAATTTCTTTTGTGTTTTTTCACTATTTTCATGTGATGAATGACTTTGTGCTATATGACACTCACATTGTCACATTATTAATGAATATCATTGATCATAAAAGCAATATTTAAATGGTTGTATAATGCACTGGTTACATAGACATTTAGCTACAAAATGATCTCAGTGCATCCTTGCAGTTTTATATTAGCAACAATGTTTCAAAAATAAAAGGTACAATTTTAAAATTTCTAAAGATGTATGCAGATGTGAGGCTTAATAAAGAAGAGCTTCATTTTTCAGGTATATAATGGTATTCACATTACCTGCACGTCTTACAGAATGTTAATCAGGGATACTTGTAATATGGCTCATGCTCACACCATTTTTTGCCCTTATATCGTATAGCATGTAAAATAGTGATCCTTGTGATATGTCTCACACTAACATTTATGCATTATTAAATAGTAATACTTGTGATATGTCTCCCACTTATACCGTTAGATTCTGTTATGCCATATAAGATTCCTAATAGTGGTAGTTGTGATATGGCTCACAATTATACCATTTTATACCCTTAAGTCATACAGGATGTTAAATAGTTATACTTTTGATATGCTTCACACTTACATTTATGCATTAATAAATGGTGAAACTTGTAATATGTCTTACACTTATACTATTTTATTTCCTTATGCTGTATAGAATGTTAAATGTTGATATTTCTGATATGTCTCACACTTACCTTTATGCATTATCAAATAGTGATACTTGTGATATGCCTCACATTTACATTTGATACTCATGTTATATAGGATGTTAAAAAGTGACAGTTGTGATATGGCTCACACTTAGACCATTTTGTATCTTTAGGTCTTATATGATGTTAAATTGTGATGCTTGTTATATGCCTCACACTTACTTATGCATTATTAAATAGTGATACTTGTTATATGATTTATACTTACCTTTATGTATTATTAAATAGTGATACTTGTGATATGATTTATACTTACCTTTATGTATTATTAAATAGTGATACTTGTGATATGATTTATACTTACCTTTATGTATTATTAAATAGTGATACTTGTGATATGATTTATACTTACCTTTATGTATTATTAAATAGTGATACTTGTGATATGATTTATACTTACCTTTATGTATTATTAAATAGTGATACTTGTTATATGATTTATACTTACCTTTATGTATTATTAAATAGTGATACTTGTGATATGCCTCACATTTACATTTGATACTCATGTTATATAGGATGTTAAAAAGTGACAGTTGTGATATGGCTCACACTTAGACCATTTTGTACCTTTAGGTCTTATATGATGTTAAATTGTGATGCTTGTTATATGCCTCACACTTACTTATGCATTATTAAATAGTGATACTTGTTATATGATTTATACTTACCTTTATGTATTATTAAATAGTGATACTTGTGATATGATTTATACTTACCTTTATGTATTATTAAATAGTGATACTTGTGATATGTCTCAAACTTATACCACGTAGAATATTAAACAGTGAAATTTGTGATATGCCTTACATTTACTTTTATGCATTATTAAATGCTGATACTTTTAATATGCCTTACACTTATACCATTTTATTATCTTATGATGAACAGGATGTTAAATGTTGATAGTTGTGGTATGTCGCACATACCTTTATGTGTTATGAAATAGTGATGTGTGATATGCCTCATGCTTATACGATTGTATACTCTTTTGCCATATAGGATGCTAAATATTCATATTTGTGATATGGCTCACACTTAACACCATTTTACTTTAACACTTATAGCAGATATGTGGACAGATGCATTGTTTTGTTTCACAGCACTCATGAAGGGTCAAACAAATATTCATTTTTGACTTACTATTACAGGTTTGGGAAGAGTGTCATTTTCACATATGGTTGACAGTGGCAGGCCAAACAGCCTTCCAGGCACTGGAGATGTTGGTGACAATGCCATACTGTCTAGTGGTGCATTTGAGCCCCTCCAAAATGTCCAATTTATAATAGATCGTCTTCTTTTAAATGATTTTTGGCTGGACTCTGTGGAAAAAAATAATACAGTCATTAAAATATATTTTCGATCAGATCTCAATGTTTATTTCACAGTGGTTGCCATAGTTCAGGATTTTTGTATAATCATAATGAGCTGTAGTTATTATGAAATAAAAAGTACTTTATATAGAAGAAATGTCATTACAGGACTCAGAATGCATTCATTGTGCTATATACTTGTTAAAAATGGCATGAAAAACTCAGCCAGTCTAGGGCTTTCACTGTGTGATACCTTACACCTCCTGTAATGGAGGTCTATGGGATATGTACAAATGATCCCTTAAGGACATCAAGTATTTCAGCTACATGGCTTCTAAATGTCCATGATATTTTTTCTTTTTAAGTCTTTATAGTTACATTCAGGTCAATAAGGTCAAACCCCACAAGTTGTGGACATACATGTAGCCAAACTATCCACTTATGATATGCTGATGAGGTCAATAAAAAGGCCAAAGCATGATTTGATTAAATGTGTATAATAAAGCATATCAACATCTAACTAGCTCTTTCTAGGCTGTTTATATGCACCTTAAAGTTTAACCTTTCATTAACCATAATACCAAGAACATTATAGGTTTTAATAGATATGAATTTATGCCATATAATTTATAGGACTTGCCAAACTGTAACTTTATCAAATTACCTGGTTCAGTTTTAGGTTGTCTAAGAAGTTCTGCACATTT